>NC_056726.1:393249213-393309213 GCF_019279795.1 Protopterus annectens
GACATCGCCATCATGTAGCCATCTTAGATGACAGTGGGAGGTGTTCCGCCATGTGCACATATGTCACACAGTACGAGGGTGACTGACACACATTGTCAGGACTGGGTTCTGACTGCTGTGGATGTGTGTAATGGTGTTGACAACCATGACTGCGCCAGATGGTGTCATCTGGATGTGTAACATTCACAACATACACCTACATTCACATAGCAGCACATCGTCCACGACAATGGACATTCCTGCATGGACACTGTGTGTGGTATGTCTGTATGACCACTGCATATATCAGTGGTAGCCACCAGCATGGCTGCCTACAACAGCGGTATGTATCCTGTGCAAACATGGGTTACACCTGTCACAACACACCTGTGTCAGATGGCCCTGTAGTGGGTGACAGTGCAGTTCCATACATCATGTAACAGTATACATCGTGCACCAGTATATTGCAGACATGTGAACGGCTGTGCTACTCGACATATGCACACATGACACATCACCTGGTACACTGTGTCTGCCTTGCCACCTGCTATTGTGACCACCCTGTGATGACATTGTACGGCCCACATGGACTGGGACATGTGATGGCTCAATGGTGAATTAACCCTCCGGGTGTGTGTCTAGCCAGGTGTCCAGTAGCCAGTGGTCTGCATGCAGGGATACTGTACATTGGCCTACTCTGTCACTGGGACTGTTGACTATGGTCATACTGTACTTATGCAGGCATGTGGTGTTTGTCCAGTCTGATAGTCGTGTTCATCCACACTACCATGGCACACATGACCTGTGGACATCTGCCTAAGGTGTGTAGCCCACATGTACATCTTCACATGCTATGCTGCCTGTGCAGCAGTGTCACATATCTGTCTCCAGCAGGGCTGTCACAGGTAGGCACAGCATGCAGTGATGTGTGACAATGCTTACACCCTCCACTGTGCTGTACACAAGCACTGCACACACAGTACGGCACGCATGTCATTTATCTGCAGTGCCTGGGACCTGCCTCCATGCCCTACACGGCACACCTGCCAGTCCAGATTGTACACAGATCATACCTCCCAGGCACATACCTGGACTGCAACATACACGGGTGGGTGGTTCCCACACCACACAGTGATTTACACACATACTGTATATTCCCGAGACACATTGCATCATAGGTAATCCATGTTCAGATACCCATGTTCGTGACCGCTACGCACATTGTGACACGCAACGGTGGATACACCGTACACCACAGGTTACATGCTGGCCGTGTTGGCATACTGTACATTGCACCTAGGACAGTTGCTACTGCTATGTATTGACAGCAACACGCACTTCCCTAGTATGGACTCCCATGTACCCACACATGCTTGGCCATGCAGTAGGCATAGCTGGGTGACACATTACACGATGCATACCATACCTACACTACCCTCGGCATGCACCAAACCTCCATGTGTCTGTGTGCTATGCCTACACACATCCCCCCTCTGTTTGCTGAACATCCATGCTTCTCAGACCTGCTAGCCACACCCTAGATACACGACCATCGCAGCATGCATGGTACATACGCTCTACAGCCGGTACTACCGACATCCACTGACAGAGGTAGTTGATGGCATGGCACCCCGTACGATGGACAGTCTACATGACTATGCCGACACATATCACAGTGCACTTCCGCTACATTTACGCACTGGTAGGGACCATGCTATTCCACACAGATGCCACAGTGGTATTCCTGTTCCATGCACACGTGCTGTATGGGCACATGTGCAGGCTGTTGCACGGTAGTTATGTTCACATGTGTGTGGTGTGTCACCTGACAGTCATGGTGTGTCCTCATGGTGCATCACATACTCCACAGCTAGCTACCTACACATGACTGCCATACATTGCAGTGTGGGCCCTCACGCAGTGTGCTGGTATGTCTCTGCTGTTTGGCTACATCCACATTCAATGCAGCATACAACACTCATGCAGGCATTGCCGACACAGATGTTGCTGGCATCATGCCTGCCAATGGGGTACCTACCAACAATACACACTCTCACTCACTACAGGGTTCCAATCCATGGCTGGACATTGTATTAACCCTGTGGACACATACATAGTACTGCCATGCACACGTTATGTCCGAGAACACGGTCCCAATGTCACCTCCGTTCTCCGTAGTTGTTGTATCCTGTCATCCTGGCTGTTACATGTCTCTGCAGCAGCACACTGCATTGACTGCTAGCCCATTCATGTACGTTGTGTACCCTGACCACCACACTACCACATCTATCACACTACACATGGGTGGTACTGCATTGCACGTATGGGGCTGCATTTGTACACCCATGACTGGGCCTTTCAGTATGGCACTGGGCCACATCCTCACATACATGCTTCACACACTCATTGATGACCTCCATGCCTTTACTGGCACCCTTGTTGGGCTTCTGTGCACCGCAGCACACCACATCCACATGCTGGCCACCTGTCATACCATTGCATGGGTGGTTGGTGTGGTACAGAGGGTATCAACTCAGACATTATCCGCTCTTTGCCCTTCAGCGCCATTCCACTTTATGGTATTGCCAATGTACACATCCAGCATCACATCGTACCCTATGTCTCAGGATGTTACGCCATGTGCTTCCTGTACAGGTCACACGGTGCAGGCATATCATGCCAACTACAACGAGTCAGGTACGTGTGACATTGCACAGTCATCAGTCATGTAGCCCCTCATGCTCACTATTTGCTTACATACACTACATGCTGTTACAGAGTATTGTCCATGCCTACATATACCACATCTACATACCTGGCAGCATTCTAGCTCATCCTACTCGTATTGCTAACAACCATACAGGTGTCAGTGTGGCAGATATATCATGTAGATATCATTGCATCAGTTACATCACACATAGTGCATACACATCACCTTTGCATAGTGACAGTCATGCAGTGTGTATCACATGGATACTGTCCCTATACATGCATATCACATTGTACATGGTTGCTGTACACACACATGCCCCACATGGTGCTGTGGTTGCCATATACCACTATGGCGTGGGTACACATATGTAGGGCCGCGCATTTCTGGACCGTATGTCTAGCTGATACATTGGGTGCCCTTGTACCTATGCCATACACACATGTACACGCAGGCAGTGCTACAATAACACGTAGGTGGTGTACCTTACACAATGGATACAACTTTACATGTCTCAGTATAGTCATGCCGTGATGTCTACCCGGCTTAGACAGTTTACATATGCAAATGACAGTCATGAAACACATCTGTACTCAGCTGCATACCACTAACACAGGGGTGTCATCTACTCTGCCATGGGCCATGTTCTCTGCATTACTGATGCATGTAGTACTCCTACATGGCGTTTGCAGTGGGCAGGGTGGGAGGAGCACTCCTTCATGTGTGCACACATGCCACATTGCTCAGCCTGGGCGTCTGTGTGACCTCCACAGACTGGACACACACCGTGCTGTGGGACATAGGTCCTGTGCACATCCCACAGGGACACACTGTGTCACTAGTCATGTGATAGCTCCCTTGCTGGTAGGGTGACACAGACCCATGGTACCACCACAGCGGAAGTACTGTATAGACATACAGTTGACATCCACCTCTGCCGCTCAGTGGACACTACCATGGGGGTGACACTACTGTGTACATTGCACATGTGTTTACACACGGCCCTGCCGGACATCATTGTTGCACACATTGCACCTGCTACGGAACGCTTGGACATGGTTACTTGCTGTTCCCTCCATTTCGGGTACCTATTCTGCTACTACTCTGTCCCATATGTGCAGGCCATACATATCCTGTTTATGTACATAACATTAGGCCATCCCTCCATCATGCATGCTATGCCTGTGATACTGTCTATGATTTCTGAACATATCCATCATGACAGCTTTGCATTACACATAATTGACATAGTCACCCCTACTGCGAGGGATACGTGCACGTCGTGCGCCCATTCCGTATGACATCGACGGTATATGCCCATGCACATGTTCTGTGTTTGGAATCCCTATGGCGAACCTTGGGTTATCACGGCCATGTACATGTTGTCCCACTGCTGTGCACACGTTGTCCATAATCGTTGGTATGCTCCGCGGCTTAGCATTACATAACCACCTTTCACCACTCTCTGCCTGATGGACAGGTATCTTTACTTACACACATCGTTCACATACAGTGCAGATTAGTCATACGTATCATGCGTTACACACCAGTACATCTCGTGGGTTCGACTTACCTTTCCGGCCTTTACTTCTGTATTCGTCAATATTCTCCTCTAACTCCTTGCTTTCAATGCAGTTTGTGTTCGGTATGAACATACGGTTTGAATATCCAGGGGGTCTTCCTTTATTCGCGTCACCTGAGGCATGTGGGTTCATCACGCCAATAGCTGTTCCTCGGTGTGTAGTTATGCGCATATCACTGGTGATCCTCCTCCATTCGTACGTTACCCGTGAAACTAGGCCATGGTTCATTCCTCGTGTGGCCGTTGGTTATTTGCACTACCTTCATGGGGATGGTATGTATTGTATCATGTTTGTGTGACTGCATACGCTATGTGTGGTGTCAGGTACATTACGCTGTGGTGTTAGCCGTGGATTGTGTGTGTTGGGTATGGTATTCTGTTCGACATGTGGGTGTCCGTGTCCTGGCGGCGTCTGTCGATGGCGTTGTGCATTCAGATGTGTAACATAGCTGTTATATTCCTGTACACAACGGATGCAAGGATGCATCGGCTGCTGCTAGTGTTACCCACGTGGCTTGTTGCGGGTATGCCGCTGTCATTGACTGCCTGTATGATTCTGCTATGGTTTTGGCTGTTATCCCTTTGATATGTGCGATGGGGTATATCTGCGGATGTGGGTGACGGTACGGGGTGTGGGTCTTGCATTTATACATACAAGATATGCTTGTGTGTGTGCTCCATCCCTGCTTGGGGAGCTGCAGGTTACCTGTCTGTTGTTCTGGGAATGTTTGTTTTGTTGATGTCGTGTGGTGTCGGTATCACCTGCATGTGTGCTTCCTGCACGTATTCCTCCTTCACATCGGTTATATATCTGCGGATGTTCGTCCGTGCCTACTATCCATTGGCATTTTGTCACTGATAGTTACGATGATTGTGGTCCTGTACTTGGGACGGCCTGTATGCTACCGGTAGCCTCCTATTCGTGTGGCGCTTGCTTACTTAACGGTCGTGGAACACACAGCGGTATTTACGGGACCGTAAGTGTCCACGATCGGTGCCGGGATAGCACATTCGTATTTTCGCCGTACATGCCTGATGCTGTGTAACGTTGCCGACCTATTGTGTTGAGTCTGCCATACATACGGTCATGGTTTGTACATGCGTCCTTTGCATCTCCTGTTGGCTATGGTCCTGTGGTACATTCTGGGACATTTCCGCTTTGCATCGTTTTACGTCGCCACGCCTAGCCACTGAGGAGATGTCAGTACTACTTTGTGGGTACTGCTGTACATACGCCTATGGTTCCTGTACTGTATGCCTACGCATGTTATTACACTCCGCCTGTGACATGTCACCTACATACACATTTTACAGTGGCACACACATTACACACACACAGCGGAACACACGACAACCTCACCTCACACATACACATATTGCCGCCATAGCTCTCAACCTTCCATTTCCAAAATGAGGAACACACACATTCATAATGTGGAACAAATGGGCAAACTGTGGAACACATACCAATGGCTTACTAACAACTTCAGCTACGAAGGTCATAGGATGGTTAATATATGCTGATGTACTTACAAAGAAGAACCTTTAATGAATTACTATGATTAATTTCTATTTACCAGGATTTCATTTAAATACATTCCTAACAATGAATGTGTGACTGACTATTTCAATGTGGAACTTTGAGGAACTGCGAGGAACATGAACTGTTTTAGACCCCAAATGAGGTACGTTCCTCATAATGACGTACACTTGACAGGTATGATTGCCGCTTTTGCACCGACGGTTGCACACAGTACCTACGTTGGCCGCATCGCCGGCGGCGGTGTGTACCTCCGCACTCATATCCTATGGATATGACACGCACATATCCCGTTACTGTACCGTGGCCTGGCGATCATCCCGACCCGCGGATATCTATTGATGCAGGTTGACATTTCCATGGCTGGCGTTCCCTGCTCTGCCCACCCTCCCGGATGATCGGGTTGTCGTTCACTATATTTACTATGTGGGATTTTCGCGTCTTACTTATCTGTAAACTTGCATCCCTGGGTTCCATATTAACCTGTTGTACTTTATATCTGTGTATGTGTACATATATTTCTACGTGTGTACTGATATCTATTTCCGTATCTGTGTATGCACATAAGTACATATGTAGTCGACTTGCGGCGACAGTGGCAGCATACGGCTATGCCGTCTGCTGTAGGACCGGCATGCGGTTGAGGTGTTGGCGTTCCATGCTCTGCTGGCTATTGGGTGTGCAGTGTTTGGGTGGTGCCTTTGTTGGAGTCACACATAGGTCCGCCCATACGGTACACATTACGGGCGGACATGTTTGTGTGGCGTCCATTTCACTGTGTGTGCAGGTAAGGAGGTGTCAGTCCATGGGGCCTACGCTGTCAAAGTATGTGCTATGTGTTCCCTCTTTGCCAGGGCATAGGCATATTGGGTACGCCTACATCTACCTACTGGGGCTGGCACAGTGTGTTCATGGCGCTGAACGCCCTGTGCCTGTGCTTGCCTTGGCAGTTGTGGCGGGCTTGGTGGCCCTAGACCATTATGTCCCTGCAGCAGCTGTTTCCGCAGAATCATATTGTGTAGCATACAACATACTATGAATATGTGGGCACATGTGCCTGGAGAGTACTGCAAGGCTCCACCGGATCTATCCAAGCACCGGAACCGTGATTTCAACATCCCAAACACACGCTCTATGATTATTCTGGTTTGTGCGTGTGCCTCATTATGGCATTCTTGCATGTGTGTGTGTGCATTTCTGATGGGTGTCATCATCCACGGCTCCAGTGCATAGCCAGCATCCCCCACAAGGTGACCTTGTGTGATGTCCCCCCTGGCGAATACCTGATACAGCTGTGAGGCATGCCAGATATGGGAGTCGTGGTAGCTTCCAGGGCTGCCAGCACACACATCCATGATAATGCCCTGTGCATTGCACACGACCTGGCAATTGATGGAGGGGTATCCCTTGCGGTTTATGTAGCGTCTACCCTGCTCCCCGGGCGGTGACTTGATTTCTATATGCGTACAGTCTATCGCACCCAGTACCGCCGGGTATTGTGCCACACGGTGGAAGTGGCGCATATTGCTAGCCAACTCCTCCTGAGATCTGGGGAAGTTTATATACTCATGGGCATGTCGTAACATGGCATCCAGGAACTGGTGTAGTACCCTGGATGCTGATGCCTGTGAGATACCCATTATATCCCCGGTTGGCCTTTGAAAGGTACCTGTAGCCAGTATTCGCAAGCTCACACATACCTTTGTGTCCACTGGGATGGGCTCCCCTCTGTTGTCTCTTGTTCTCAGGCGTGACCGGCACAGCTCCACTATTTGCTGTAATGTGTCCCTGTCCACCCTGTAGCGCTCTACTATCTCCAGGTCTTGCAGCCCCTGGTAGGGCACCCTTGGTCTGAACACTCTCCTTCTCCTATGAGGCCTACGGTAGTTGTCGGCACCCTCCTCCGCAACTCCGTCTGTCTCTGACACATACCTATGCATCACGGCCACGGCGGCACCCAACATATACATATTAAAAGTTCCCCGTGTGTTTACACCCTACGGTGCGGCGTTTGGGAAATCGCTGTGTGTTGTGTGCATTCACACTTTATACTGTTGTGCTGTATACCCGTGATGTCATTGGGTGTGTCTGTGCAGCCGTATCTGTGGATTATCTTCGTGTTTTACCGCTGCAACTGCAACGGTATTGCTTGTAGTGTTACATTACAGTTGCCTGCATTGGCTTAGCTTTGCATCTTACATTACTGTTTCTGCACGTTGCACCTACTATTGCCTGCAGTGCATCCTGCAGGCACATGGCATATGATGCATTTTGTCTTCCGCCCGTTATGCTACCTCTGTACTTGGCTGTGCTATTTCGGTTCTTTGCTCTTTGCATTTCTACTACATCCCCTACTATCTTTGCATTCCTATGCCTCCCTTTCCCGCTTTGCAGGAGTCTGCATGCAGAGTTGTCAGCTGCCGCTTGCCCTTCCTGGATTGATTGGTGTTGATTGCTCATTACGGCTCCAATTACACTGCTTCCGCATTTCCTCATATTCTCCGCGTTACCTTCCTATATCCGTGGTTGTTGATGGGGAGGCCGTCACATGACTGGGTTGGGGAACGTAGTCATCCTCGTGCACATGCATCTATGCGGGCATTATGTACTCTCAGCGCATCTATTTCCTCACATGCCGATCCTGCTGCTGTGATGTGCATTGTACAGCCCATGTTTGCTGGCCTCCAATGTGCTTCCTCCTACAGTGGCACACCCCTCTGCGATTGACATGTATCCCGTGTAGGCCCCTCCTCGGTGTACTACCGCTGCGCCGTTTGCTCCATCCTTACACCGGCGCCGGTTTTGCGATTCACTATTATCTGCCTCATTGGCATGGCATTGACTGCTAATACATGGTTACGGCGCCGAACACTGCCGCCACTCCTTGACAACCCTTGCGCTGGGGTTGAGGCTTTCCATACATACTATGGTGTGTGGTGGCTGTGCATCTGATGTGTATTATACTGCTCTTTTAGGACATTCTCATATTATTTAATTGTTTGGCACCTTCTGTGCACATATCCGGGGGTTCTGCTGTGGTTTCTGCGTACATAACATTTATGTCATTATTTACAGTTTGGGCATGTTTTCTTTGGACATTCTCGGTGCCTTTCGCCATTGGCATATTGCACCTGTATGATACCTGACGTTGACAGCCTTCCATTACTCCTTGGTCATGTTTGGCTAAATGTAAACCGTTTTTTTTGGTTTACATTGCCGTGCCCTTACGCTACGCCTGCCCAACTTCGTGGATCGCTATTTGCCTTCATTTGCATGGTGCAATACCGCACACAGTGTGATTAGCATACCTACGCCGGGCGGCCCGGTCCGCACGCCGGTAGTGCACGTGGGATTGCTTCATACCTGAATCGCTCGGTGGCCATATTTGGCTTTATAACGCCGACGCTATGCGGGCGCCTGGCGCAAGGTTCATGAATCCCGGGGATAGTCTAAATAACCTAAGATGGATTTAACTTTATTATCTTTAAATACCAATGGCTTAAACAATCCTAGCAAAAGATCAAATCTATGGAAATATTTAAAACTGAACAAAGTACAAATTGTCTTCCTTCAAGAAACTAATTTCAAAACAAACAACAATTACAAATGGAATCCTAAGGAATATATGACATTGGCATAATCCACTTATAAGATAAAGACAAAAGGGGTAATAATTTTATGGAAAACAAATGTGATTAACCCAGAAATCATTTATAAGTATGAAGATAAAGAAGGCCTTATGGCATTAGTAATAGTTAAATATAATAACAGAATATGGACCCTAGCCAGTCTATACTGGTTCCCAGGCATTGGAATAGGAACTGTTAAAAAACACTTGGATTTCATTTCCAATAATTATAAAGGCAACTTAATATTAGGAGGAGATTTAACTGTATATTTGATATTTCTGAAACTACAAATAAAAGACCACTGAGTACATCTGCTGTATCAAAAGCTTTAAACAAGTGGTAGAATCATTTCATCTTATAGATACTTTCAAATTTAAAGAAGATACATATTTGTTGTTTTCCCATCAAGATCACAGATTTGGTACCCAAACTAGAATAGATAAAATATTTGCTGCCCATAACTTACACTCTAAAATCACTAATTTCTCAATTACTCCCTGCCCCTTTTCAGACCACAATTCATTGATATTAAAACTTCAAAATGGGTACAAACCATTAATCTTTAACTCCAGAATTCCAGCATATGTAACTAAAATTAAAGAGTTCAAACCCTGGTTATAATCTGAATTACAGTTCTTTTTAGATATTAATTACACAACAGAGATAAAATAATGACATAGGACTCATTAAAAGCTTACATATATGGTAAAACCTTAACTTGGTATAAAAAAAATCAGAGAAGGGATTCTGAATTATTAAATCTACAATCCAAACTTTTGCCAGTAAAAGCTGAAAAAATCAAAATCATTTTGAGATGAAAAAGAAAGTAGAAGTGTTAAACAATAAATACAAAAAAATTCTTACACATAAAACTAGTTTAGCTTTTAGGAGATATGTTTAACCACATAGTAATTTAAAAGGAGATTGTTTTAAAATTAAATTAATTAAATGTAATTTTATGATATATAATTTTAATTTCAAAGTTTAAACTGTTGAATCAATATATATTTATTTATGGACAGTATTTCAAAACCATATATTTTAACTTGGAAAGTTTAACAAATTATTTTATGTATTTTATTATTTATACTAGTTGTTCAATTAACTAATTTGATTGATCAATTATTATTCAATTTGCACAACTGGAAAGGTATAAAAGTGTTTCAGTGATGACTGTTAATTGTTCACTTCTGATGAAGACTTGGATTTTGTGTCGAAAACGTATTTTTCTGTTTTTTAGCGTTATTGTGAATAAAGTGCTTGTGCTTACTTAAAGGGCTTGGTTTCTGACCTTCCTTTGGACACTCGTTGCAAGTCCTTTCTTTTAGTTTAGCTTTAGAAAAACTAAAAATTAATACCTTGGGCACTTCTCCCAAATATCTACATAATTTATCCAGAAGAATCAAAATACAGTCAAAAGCTAATAACATTAAAAGTATCTTTCATGAAAAGAAAAGGAAACATGTCTCGGATATAGGTGTCACTCTTGATGCCTATAGAAATCACTATATGGAACATTTCCCAAAAGAAAATATACATATTGATCAATTAAATCTAGATGAAAAATGTTCTAATATAAAAAAATACCAGAAAAATTCAAACTAGATCTATAAGCACCCTTATCCTACAAATAAATTTCAGATACAATAAAAGAGCATAAAAATAATAAAGCTCCATGTATAGATGGCATAATTATGGAAATATATAAACTTTTTCCTTCAAAGCTACTATCCCTCTTCCATAAAACTCTATTAGAAATTCAGTCATAAGCTTTAATACCACCCTTTTGGAGATATTCCTTAATCACACTAATCCTAAAGGAAAACAAACCCCCAAACACCTGTAACTCATACAGACCTATATCATTATTAAATAATGACTATAAGATATTTATGACAATATTAACTAACAGAATGAAAATACCACTATCCAAAACAATAAATAATAATCAAACTGGATTTATATATCATAGACACACACATGACAATATTAAAAGGATAATTTCTCTTATAGATTATGTTAATAAAGAAAATAAAGAAACACTCATAATTGGCTTAGATATAGAGAAAGCCTTTGATTCTCTAAATTGGGACTATTTGTTCAAAATCTTCATACTATTTGAATTTCCTGCATTCTTTGCTCATCTCCTAAAGAATATATATACAAATAATTTAACATATGTCAAGTTAGGTCCTTTTACCTCTGAATCTATACATATAACAAAAGGCACTACACAAGGATGTCCCATATCACCGATTCTATTTGCTCTAGCTATTGAAATATTGGCAGATTCAATTCGTAACAATATAAAAATCAAAGGAATAGATGTTTATGAACAATACAATTCTAAAGTAATGCTATTTGCTGATGACATATTACTAACATTAATACAAAAGAGACATTATAAGAATTAGATATATTAATTGACAAATTTCACATGTCTTCAGGACTCCATTTCAATAAATCAAAATCAAAATTTTAATTTTTAAATAAAAAAAAAAATGCAGACTAAGAGGGCTCATATCGGGCCTATATTGTAAAACCGAATGAGCTATTCATCGAGTTCACTTTGGTCGACACATAAACAGCGACCGCTAATTATAGCGAAGTGCACAATGAGCGGAACTCAAAACAGCGAAAACTTTTGTTTGGCCAACAGCAAGAACCTGGTGTGATGTAGACAACGAAATACACCATGGAAAGACACCCCGCACCATAAGTAAAGAATAATGTTCCTAATGTGAAGTAATGCACACTACCCTCCTTAATGATATGAATTCCCTACGTGAATGTCACACAACCCTTGAAGCAATCGCACATAATTCAAATAGTAAAATGAATGAACACCGTGACCAACCCCAACACACTAAACCCGTGCAGTTGAATGTAAGAAAGCAATATAAAGTGTAGTCGGTGCATACAGCTAACATGTGTATAGAGACTACATTAGACTTTTAGTAACATAGCTACAGTACGTAAGATGTCCCGAGTGTTATACTCCTCCCATTTCTGAAGTACGGACTGTAAACGGTGTTCCTGCTCTAAGGATTTCCTCTTCTTTGGGGATACTGGACAAGCTGACAGAAGCTGCACCCTCAATTCTTCTACCCTATTCTGTTCACGTACCAGCACTCTAATCATGGCTGGTATATCTGAGATTTGCCTACCCAGCAAACACGAATACGCCTATGCCACCCCTCAACATGGTTCTGTGTTCGCGGTAAAGCTTTAGTATTAAGGGATGACACGTTCCAGAATGAGATAGGGTAAACAGGTGGAAACCGTGCAGGGGCCGTAGTCCATGTTAATTGTTTACGAGCACGGCCAAGTACATACACATCGGAGAAATAGGATAACAGAGTCCTACCATCAGCAGGGAATGACTTAGTCAACTGTCTAAATGCTGGAATGACCTCACTTTCGGATAGAAAAGCCAATGCTATCAATTGTTTTACGGAGAGTTGGGAATTCAACTGACATCCCATACATATGTGACAGCTGCAATTGTTGAATCTTTCGCCATACATTCTGTGAAAAATCGAACAGACAACCTTTATTGCAAACATCCACAAAATTAGCTGCAATACTCTTCATGGCTGCCAATTCAAAGTCACACAGCAAGGCAAGTACGGTACAGTAGGACTTAGGTTAGAGTCAGCTAGTAAAGTGAATAAACAGTCCCACATGTAGTTGTATGCCTTGAATGACTTTGTAGACAGTAAACAGTATACCAACGGTACACATTTCTGCTTATTGCTACGTGTGATACTTCCATGTATACTGTAGAGTTGTCTGCAAAACTTTCCTTTTGTTAGGAAGACCCCATCCATAAACCATATTTCACACTTGCAGAGATCTATGAGATTCTCTGCAGTTGTAAAGAGTAGTACATACAGGTTTGAGTGTAGATCTACCTTCCGTTGTTGCAGGAATGTAGATTGCTTTAACTTGTACTTGTCTAAGCATACTGAACTGAGGGGTGTGGATGGTTTAGCATATGTTAACAACTTCCCCTGCCGCATTCTATTTACCTGCTGTAGCAGCGATCTCCTGGTTGGTAGGGTTACAACACTTTCTAGAGACATGCTAGCCAACACAACAACTAATGCTGGAGTGTTTCTGGTAGTACTAGCTATGTCCTTCAATTTTCCGGCATGCCCTATATTTCTCCACTTCTGTGGGGTCGGAGGCATGGTCATGTGATGTGGATTTTAGTAGTATTTCCTCTACACCCTTCATTGTTGTTATCGCCCTGCCCTTACATTTGTAACTATATTTAAGCCGGCAGCACCAGTATTTCATACATTTCAACACCTTTTCCAGATTATGTAAGTAACCATCAACTACCAACATCTCATTGTCTTTTTGCAATTTTACTGTACAGTAACTATTGCCTATCACACCAGGACCTGTTAGCATATATGTAGCCATTGTTGCATATACGGATTGCCATACACACAGTTGTGTTCCACATCACACCTGCTTTTATCATTTCTGGTACTGAGTGTGTTGGACTACTTTGATACATCTCATTGGTATATATACACAGCTTATTGTATATTGGGATGTTGTCCTAAAGTGTAGGCTGTTATGAGAGTGTCACATACATTAACTGTGAATTACTAGTGTAGGTGTGTCTTGCTATTGTTCGTCTGTTACGTACCTACTTTACTAGGTTTGGCCAACTATGCTTTTTCGAGTTTTTGTGTTTCGCTGTGGGTGTTCTTCGACATTTAGACGGATCGCTGTTTATGTGTCAACCAAAGTGAACTCGATGAATAGCTCTTTTGGTTTTGCAATATAGACCCACTCACATCATAGGGGAACAAGAATCTACCTTAAAATATCTAGGACTTGAGTTATGCAAGGATAATAATGAATTAGTCTACAGAAACTACAATAATATCATCAATACAATTAAAATCTCTGTGGAAAAATTGAACAAAATAATATCAACATTTGAAGATAGACTACAGTTAATATACATGGTTTTACTGCCCAAGATCATAGCCTTGGCAACACAATTGTTACCAGAAAGGAATATACTTAAAAAAATAAATTCATGCCTAATAACATTTTTATGGTTTCCCAATAGAAACAGAATAGCTTTAATACATCATATCAGATCATGGAAACAGGGAGGATTAAACTTTCCTGATATAGAAACATATATAAAAGCATCAATATCTAAAACAATCTCAGATTGGATACGTCCAAATTACTCTACAAATTGGAAAGAATTACTAACAGTAATATTAATAAATGAATTTGATTTACAAAAACAATTTCAAATAACAGATAAAACAATTTGCCATGGCATATATTATGTATTAGTATGCAATATAACATAACTAAACCCACTAAAACTTGTATGATTAATTATTACATTGACTCATTTAGGAAAATTATTAATGCAAATACAGATTTAAAAATCTGGTTTGATCTTTTAACACTATTTACAGTCACAAAGAACTTTCCACATAAAATATATAGAGAAATTATTAATTCCTGGGAATATAAAGGATTTGTTTGTTGGCTCCAATGTATCAAAGAACTAAAAGTTTTAGATATGCAAGTAATAAAAACGACAAACAAAATTCCACAACAGGACTGGCTAACTTTACAGAGTATTCTGTCATATTCGCAAGACTTAAGTAGAATAATTAACAATTCTTCATTTAAAGAAATACTTAAATTTATGAAATACATATATGAAATCATATATAATGACTTTGACAAGGGAAACATTATTTCAAAATTTTACAAAATTTTGATAAACTATAAAACAACACCCAAAACCTCATATTGGAAATATATAACAAAAGGACACTCAATACAGTTAACTGAAGATATTAAAACAAATATTTTATTATCGATAAAATATACATCCTTTACACAATACTGGAAAGTTTTTAATTGGAAATGCTTGCACAGAGCATTCTTAACCCCAGACAAAATCAGTAAAATTAGTTCTTCCATAAAAGGAATATGTTGGAGATATGAGCAAGTACACAATACAGACTGGAACCACATTTTCTTTGATTGTGTTAAAATTAAGCCATTTTGGAATGGTATTAATAACTTTCTACAAGCTTTATTTAATGAATCATTTTATTTAACTAACACTCTTGTATTATTAAATGTGAACAAAGGTCCTCATTTGAATAGGTCAAACATGTATCTAGTATGGACTATACTTGCAGTTTTAAGGAAATGTATAACAAGAAGATGAAATACAAGCACAATACCAACTTTGGAAGACTTCTACAGCCTACTGAAGACCACAGCATTATTGGAAATTAAAATGAAAGAACTAAGAATTTATACAAAGCCATTTATCAGCAACCATTGGGGAAAAGTCTTATCGTTGATTGACACTATACAATAATTGATCAGACACTCTGATAATGGATTGGACACACTTATAAAGTAACTGTATACGTTAAGGTCTGTTATAGTGTCAAGCTAATGTAAATAGTGTACACAGTTATTTAAGATGTTATGTATAAAATCTATGGAATTCATTCAAATGTATTTGAAAAATAAAAAAAAAAATTGAGAAAAAAAATAATATTGGCTACCATTGCAGAGATCGGTGACTGAGTATACTGTAGTATTCAGGTGCTGTTAATCATGTGACTTAAAGAAATGAAAAAAGAAAACTCTAGAGTATCTTATGAAACAACTTCTAGACATGATACATTACATTGTTTGCATGGATATGATTGTAACTAAAAATAAATGAACAAACCAAAACTAAACTCAAAAAAATAACAGAAATGATCCAAGCAGGAACTAGATGATGCACGGACTGTTTATTCAACGTGGCGCTTTGTCGGTAATACCCCAACCTTCTTCAGACATACACAATTTGAACAACCATCCTGCCTTCTTTAAATATATCTCTTAATTGGATATTATTACCCAATTAAACAATAATTAAATCATTAATTGTGTTTACAAGAAAGCAGCAATTTTCCCCACATAAACTGACAATACAAATAATACCAATATTCATATATAAAAAATATCTATGTATTGATTAATTATATATTATAATTATGTACTTCCCACATAAAAAATGTGTATGTCTGAAGAAGGTTGGGGTATTACCTCGACCGAAAGCGCTTACGTTGAATAAACAGTCCGTGCATCATCTAGTTCCTGCTTGGATCGTTTCTGTTATTTTTTTGAGTTTAGTTTTGGTTTGTTTAGTGTTTTACCAGTTTGTCATGTCAAGCGGAAACGGTACCGGGGAGCAGAACAGTGTGCATCATAGGACTGGGTCACAACCGTTATTTTCCCAAGAAGAAGAACCTGCTGCTAGTGTACGACTAAACGGAACTGATATACAGAACGACGAAGATGGTGTTAACACGATTAGTGATTCACCAATGAATCTTACTACTTTGGTAAATCTACTCTTAACTAAGGTGGATAATTTAACCCAACAAGTACAAGAATGTGTGGCCAGGAGCAGTCGTAGTCAGCAGACAGTTCCTGGTGGGAACAACAATGTGGTTACATCGAACTTTTCGTCAATAGGATCTATTCAGCCTGGCCAGCGGATGTCAGGCTGGAACACGCCAAACAGGGCACAAGAAACAGTAAACTCAACAGAAGTGAACCTAAATGGAGCTAACCTTATACCAAACAGTAGTACTGGGATTATTACAAATCAGAGACTCCAGGGGGTAAATGAAACTTCGCCAATACCGTCGATGGCTAACTTTTTAGCCAAGAAGGATTTTTTTTCATCTCTGGAGAATGCAAACACTAATGGTGATGAAAATATGGACAATACCATGGTGAGTTCGTCTACCTTTATTGATAAACTTAATATGTTTGATAACAAACTATTTCGGTTTAAAAAACTTCAATTGGAAGTCTCGTATCTTCAGGAATGCATTAAACTAAAAATAATTCCAAAAGGGTTACGCCAGTGGCGTTACCCTGCAGGACTAATCAATAATTCAGTATTCCATCAAGAATTATTGGGTTTATTTGATAAATAAGGTGCTGAATTCCTGAATTCTCTTATTAATTTTTATAATGTTGAATTAAATATGTTGCAAGAGGAGCTAACACAACTGGAAGTGTTCTTACAGGGGCACTCTGAGTTTCTAAGATACAAATATGACTATGCAAGAATTTTGTCTAGCATTGACGCAACCATCAACAAATTAGTTGCCAATAAGAAAAGAAAAATTGATAGAGACATCAAAGAGTATAGTAACAATAGAGCTTACCCCCTCCCCCTTTGGGTCAAGCACATGTGTGTAACTTAAATGAAAATCAAGGGGCTGACTCTACTTCTCAGGCGAATTCACAAGATGGGGATGACAATTCCGATATGCCACAAATCAGAAGAAGTGAGCGTATCAGGAATCAAAGTCATCATGCTAATAATGCTAATGCAAATGGGGGAAATTACAACCGAGGTGAACATGCCCATAATGGAAATGAAAACAATCAGGGTTTTCACATGCCAGAGGAAGCCCCAAATCCAGGCACGAGCAGGAACAACAACAATTCCACATCCAACCGGAGAGGGAGATCGCAGAGGAGACCGAAGAGGAACCAACGGAGGAGATAATAAACATAGAAGATAGTGGCCCTGTTGTTTTAAATAGTCAGCAAGGAGATTTCAAGATCTACAATTATACTGTACTAACAGTTGAACAAAAGCTTATTGACTTTTTTTCCAGAGGACTTACTTTTGTTCCTGATAGTAAATGTAATTTAGTTAGTACTATTGTAGATCTGAAATTATATGTTCATAAATTAAATTTGGCATTTAGATTAGGCAACACACCGTCCCTTCTTAACACTTATAGAGTTTCAAGTATTTTTAACCCCCCATTACATTCTTCCCTGAACATATTTGAGAAAATATGTGAGTATGATTTAAGGGCAATGGTAGAACAAAGAACTAATTCTCACAACATGAGAACTAACATCTCTCGAGACGAATTAGCTTTTATCTCTCTGCTTAATGAATGTAATATAAGGGTAATGTCTCCGGACAAAGGAGGGGGCTTAGTATTTATGGATGAATATCTGTATGATAGAAAAATGCTTGAACATTTGGACTCTAATATTTATGTACCATCTAGCCTAAATGAAATACATATGGCCTATAAAAAAATCAAGGGCATTTTGGATGACCTTTTTATTGAAGGGACTGTTGATAGTGATATGTTTAACTATCTAAATATGCCGGTGCCTAAAATTCCCACTTTGTTTGGCACACCAAAAATCCACAAGGATTTAAAAAATCCCCCTTTTGGACCAATTGTAGATGGTCGGGGGTCGATTACATACTCGTGTGCCAAACTAGTGGATGGGATTCTTAAACCCTTGCTAAAAACAGAACCACAAATTTGCAAAGATTCCTGGAGCTTCTTACAAGGCATTGACAAAATGGTTTATGATCAGGACTGTATATTTTTAGTAGTCGATATCAAAGATTTGTATACAGTAATACCTCAAAACTTAGGCATTGAGTGGACAAGGGAATTTATGTTAAGGAAAAATGCCTCTAATGAGGAGATGAACCTTGTAGAAACTTTATTGGAATTGGTTCTGTTTAATAATTTTTTGACTTTCAAAGGGCAATTCTACCTTCAAAAGACTGGTATTGCAATGGGGTCCCCTTGTGGTTGCAACTTTGAAAACTCTGTCTTAGCACATTGGGAATACCAATATTTGTTTCAAAATAGATATTACCAACAAAATGTCACTTGGTACAATAGGTACCAGGATGATATGTGCTTCTTTTGGAAAGGGCCAGTTGACTTAATTCCTCAATTTATTGAAAGCCTTTCAAATATGACAAGCTTTTTACAATTCACCTACTTAGTTGGAGAGAATGATATGTGCTTTTTGGATGTCAAGCTGAGTAAGGACACTGTCAATAACAAGTACAAATCTGAAATATACAGGAAGCCCACACATTCCAATTCCTTTCTACACTTTTCAAGTTGCCATCCTTTTCACCAAAAGAAAAGTGTAGTAAAGGGACAATTTGTGAGGGCTGCAAGGATGGTATCAGATAAGCAAGATTTTGTGGTTGAATGTGACAATTTAAGCACTAAGTTCTCCATGAGAGGTTACCCAAACTCCTTAATTGATGAAATTAGAGAGGAGGTGGTCATAAAAAGAGACGCTGGTCACTTCCGTCCACTGTTAGGAGGGGGGACAATGTTGAAAGAAACAGGGTCACTATCTAGGCAAACTTCTGATTTCAACATTAACTTCATCTTTACCTATTGTATTGATTTCAAATACATTAGAGGAATCATAAACAAAAATTGGAATATCATTCTGGAAGATACAGAGTTAGTGAAAGCAATAGGTATTGAACCTAAATTTGTTTATAGGAGGGGAGTGAATTTAAAGAGCTTGGTAGATAAGTCTAGTGCCAAACCAACAATAGCAAATTTTGGCATGTCTAAATGTGGAATGTGCTCTCAGTGCATGCACATTATGCCAGGTAATAAAATATGCATAAAGGGGAAAACCTATAGCATTAATGGCAAATACAATTGTGATAGTAAGAGAGTAATTTATGTAGCACAGTGCGTGAAATGTTGCGCATTCTACATAGGCAAGACAGAAAGGTCATTGAAGAAAAGGGTATACGAGCATTGTTATGCCATTGGTAGAAATGATTTAACTAATGCTCTTGCCAGGCATTTATGTGATGAACCCGACCATTTCTTTTTATTCTCTGTCATTCAACAAATTAACATAAGTACCAGAGGGGGTCCATGGCAACTTTGGTTGGAGGAGCAAGAGTTACTATGGCAAATCAGAACGTCGGCTCATATTCCTCCAGGATTGAATGAGTATGCATCAATAAAAAGCATACTGAAAATTAAAGCATTAAATAGATGACAACAGTTATATTTGAGCTGACTATACATAGCTTATTTGTAAATAAACAAATAAATTAGAATCCTATAGACACTTGATGTACTCAAATGTCAAAGGATGTTGTAACATCTTGTTTTTTAAAAATGGTTCAGGAGAATGAGTTTTATTTGAAGTAAGCTCAATAGCTCGTGAATTTGTTAACTGTTGAGTCAGTTCTTGTATTAGTTTGCCTGGGCTTATTTTGCTGGGACATGATAAGTAATTAGTACTAGTATGCAGGTAAAACATTTCATTATATAGGGTAGTGGTAAATAAATATTAACTAAAAAATTTTTTATTACAAAAAATTTCTTGCATGATGTTTAATATAATGTTTTAATATATGTTTTTAATGTGTGTATATAATATCAGTGTATTGTACACATTTTTTATGTGGGAAGTACATAATTATAATATATAATTAATCAATACATAGATATTTTTTATATATGAATATTGGTATTATTTGTATTGTCAGTTTATGTGGGGAAAATTGCTGCTTTCTTGTAAACACAATTAATGATTTAATTATTGTTTAATTGGGTAATAATATCCAATTAAGAGATATATTTAAAGAAGGCAGGATGATTGTTCAAATTGTGTATGTCTGAAGAAGGTTGGGGTATTACCTCGACCGAAAGCGCTTACGTTGAATAAACAGTCCATGCATCATCTAGTTCCTGCTTGGATCGTTTCTGTTATTTTTTTGAGTTAAAAATAAATGAATCAAACTCTTTCTAGCAAGAACTGAAAGTAGAAGCATAACCAAGTCATCTAATGGAAAAGTTTCAGTCATACACATTCTTTTATTGTGACTCGGCATGGTCTTACAGTTGGCAGTGAACATCTTTTTAATTTCCTTGTAAACATAGCACTTAGAGATATGTCAGAAGGCTTTTAGTTTTCAATAAAATAACTGCTGCTCTAACCTCAGTGAATCCTGAGACAGGAAAAATGTACCACCGACAAGGAGCATCTTCCCCATACAATCTCATGCATATCTAGCCACTGAGTAACATGCCTTGCCACCATAAGAATCTTTGTGTATGTACTGCCTTCATTCCATGAGGAGGCATTAAATGTCTGCCCAGTCTCCATCTTATCAACACTTGATAAGCTCATTGAAAAGAACATATACAACTGTCCTACTTAAAACATAAAACAATATCACCCTCTTTCCTTACAATAGCATGACTTCTGGTTAGGTAGACGTACACTGACTTCTCTCTGGACCCTGACAGATGAAATTTTACTTAACATGGACATGGAGAGCCTTACAGGGTCACTTCCTGTAGCCCTCACTTGTGCCTTTGGCCTTGTTGACATTCCATCCTTCTCAACTACCTGTTAGCAGTTGGAAAAAAACTTCACATCATTAGCATGGTTGCACAACTTTCTGGATTGTATGACATTTCTGACAATGACTGACTGCTACCTATTCACAAGAAGATCCAGTTATGAAAATAGTACCACAAGGATGCATCCTTACCCCTACTCTTCTCTGCCTTATCAATAGATTACCTCTTGACCTACATCACCTCTGTCTTATTTTGTATGCTGATAATATGGTTATCCATAGATCTTGCCAGTCTTCCTCAGAATTCTAGAACCAACTCCAAAATAACCTTCTTTGTATTTCCTCTTGTCTCAGCTCTAACAAACTTCTTTTAAACTCTGATAAAACAAAATCTATGATTATTGGAACTCACCAGATACGTCCAAAGTCCCCTCATCCTTCCACATATATAACCAAAACAATATACCATTGCAATTCATAATATTATATAGATACCTTGGCATTTGGCTGGACCAAACAGAATATTTCCAACTTCATATCAGGAAAAAAACACAGGTCACAAAATCAAACAGCTGCACTTCTGGGTCATTAATATCTCTCAGTTTCTTTCAGCACCTGTATGAGCATTACTTTGTAATGGAATCCTTTTTGCCCACATAGAGTCCCAATATTTGTAATTGCCTTCAGCAAAAATATGAGTTCATTCTAATAAAATCTGTTGTTTCATCGCTAACTTCCCAATGTCTGAACACCACTATCAACCTATTAAAAAAGCTATGTGTCTTCCAGTGAAAAAAAGGGCCAACCTCCTTCTAGGATCACTGCTATTTAATCCTCTACATTTAGACACTTTAACAGCTCTTGCAGCCAAAGTCACTTCCACCTTAACCTCCTATAATGTCAGAACACTCTCACAATCTTGACCAGTTTTACAAATCCCTAGAGCAAAACTGCAATGTATTAAACACAGCTTCTCCCTCTTAGCACCCAGACTTTGGTAATTTCTACCTCACTACCTTAAATACTTCACTAACTAGACTAATTTCAGATACTATTTTAAATCTTATCTACTC
Organism: Protopterus annectens; assembly: GCF_019279795.1. Lineage (NCBI taxonomy): Eukaryota > Metazoa > Chordata > Ceratodontiformes > Protopteridae > Protopterus > Protopterus annectens. The sequence continues at coordinate 393,271,941 of NC_056726.1, forward strand.
AAACAAAACCAGTGGAAATGGTTCACCCTTTGCCATATCACCTGACATTCTCCACACCCTATCACAAAGGGATTAGAATATTAAGATACCATTGTTAATACTTCCCTTGTTGGCTGATATAAAACTTTGCTTATATTGTAATTCGCACATCTCTCTTATTTGTACGTAGCTTATTTCTATTTCTGCATGACCACTGTCTATGATCAACAGGTAATCACTGCTATTGTCTGCTTGTCTTCATACCTTTGTTTTATTCTCTTGGATCTTTGTAACCATCCAGAATGGGCCTAAAATTGGTCATTTCTGATTAGTACCCTATCACAGTAAACAAACCGACAAAGAAACAAAAATTATAAAAAAATAAATATATAAATATGAACTTGTATGTGCAGGAGTGGTTTCACAGATAGTAGCTTGGAAGCAAAAAAAAATACTTTGAAAGTAATTTGCATTATTCACCCCCTTGTAAGGACAATACTACCACAGCATTAAGAATTACCTATACTGCTACGTGTAGACCTGGCCAAGAGACCATCACCAAGCTGGATCTGAAGAGCTCCATCTGAAATGTGGTCTACTGCCCCATGTCCTGGCTGTTTGAGGAGGTCTGTCAGTGTCCTAGAAGAGAAAAGAACAGAGTCATTATTGTTAATAATGATGAGTTGAAAAAAAAACTGTCATTATCACTCTATGGACAATAGACTTAATGTGGAGACTTTATAATAGCAGTAGGATTCTACTTTGTGCATGGTTAATTCAATGTATGTTACTAAAGAGATTTGGCCAAACAATTTGTTATAAATCACTTATTTTATTTATATGTATTTTAGGTAATTATAGTTTTCTCAGACATTCACTCATGTCTGTGCTTTTTCAAAGATGTTTGATCCACAGGGGAAACTATACAGCAATAGAAGTTGTGCTTTTCACCAGAAGTCATGATAAACATATTGGAATTCATCTATATAAAGCAGTAATAAAAACAGAGCAACTACTTAGCAATTCTATGATGCAATATTGATTGATCTGTGCTAACGTTGATTAAAATATTGCTTATACAGTAGCATTTGTCAGACTGCAGGTAATGCTCAGAATGCGAATCTGCATTTACTGTCTGCGTGTAAACATCATTGCTTAGTACAAAACACACCAGATGGCTCTGTAGTGATAGTAAATCCATTAATTTCACCCGATATTTAATATTCAAATCATTTAAGTTGAGTCCTAGTCCAGCATTTACCTTCCACATGGCTCAGTCCTTTAAAGTATTTATTATTCTTCTCCAATTATCTCTGTAGCATATTTCTTTTATATATCATTGATTAATCCTCTAAAAACACCAAACAACTGCAACAAGTAAAGTAATTATCTGATGTCTCCATTCAACTATCTTTCAAAACAGCAGTGCATTTTTAATGTGTACATTTTGCCACTTGCACTTGTATTTTAGTTATTTAATTAAGTTGCTCTTTTCATTGCCATGCACGACTGAATCCTAAGAAAATACCTTTTGAATCAGCCTGCTCACCCACTTAACAAATCAGTAAAAAAATACAACTGACATAAAAATAGTTAAATGAAGGCCACCTGAATGTCATACTAGCTTTTAGATAAAACACAGAAACCTCAAATTGCATGAACTGAGCCTTTTCTTAATTAAATAATTATGCATTAGAAACACACAAATTAAATTCTTAAACATGTCAAGAATTTAGCTGGGAAATATTAACACAGAGTAGACTCATCTCATCTTTGTAGAAACATGGATTTTGATGTTATGTAAGGGCTGCTATTGCCATTTAAGATGTCCAGATCACTACTTAACACGTAAACCATAGGCAATATGCATTCAGTATCTTTTTTAATCCACGCTTTAGTAAAAGGTGAACTCATTTTTTTTCAGTCTTCCTTTTATTGATTCATTTTAAAACCAGCAATCGGTTTTATTGTTTTATTAATTTTAATAACTTTTCCTGCTGCAGTTATTTGGTCTTTTGAGATTATTTTAATGAATTGCATTCTTATCTGTTGTTTTACCTGTGTTGTATCATTTTAATCTTTCCCATTATTTGTCCAGTATTATTTTACTGCTTAAATGTTTGGTTAAAAGCACTAGAATAAAGTCAAGGGTAAAGTACATCTACCCAGATTTGTGAGAATGGAGCTGAATTTCAATTAAGGAGCTGGGATGAGAAACATGGAGCCCTTTATAGAAAAATAGGCCAGCATTATGTGTAAAGTTGAGGGCAGTGGTGCAGCGGTCAGTGCAACCTCACAGCAAGAGGTTCTCTGGTTCAATTCTCGGCCGAGATGCATTCTGTGCAGAGTATGTATGTCCTCCCTGCATTTGTGTGGGTTTCCTCCAGGTGCTCCAGTTTCCTCTCACATTCCAAAGACATGTGTCTGGAGTGTTTCTCCCTGGGACCCCACTGAAAATGGGCTCTGTTCCAGTTAGACATTCCTGGTAAACAAATGTTAGTTAAATAAAACAGTAATAATTAAATAAAATAGATGTGGGTGCCTTAGTCATCCCTGTTGGGTGAGGCAGTCATTAGACCCTTTCTTTCAATGTCCTTTATTCACAGATGAAGCTAAAAGGCTATTATTCTGTCTAAATGCAATGCGTGCATCATCATAGATGCATAACAAGTGACACATATTAGGATCAGCAAGGCAATTAAAATATTTTTTTTCTAATACTCATGAGTGTGTCATAGGAATCATGGGAAGTTCAAGGCTACTGAGTCTTGTGACCATTATGTCTTGCCAGATCACACCCTAGTCTGTACCTTTCCCTTTCAAGGAGAGCTTTATGGATCCCCATCAAACTGTCCAGATCCTGTTCCAAGGAAAATCGGGCATCACACTGGTTTATCTGCAGGGGGCAGTATATTCCTGAGGTGAGGGAGATACTGAGTAATCTCTCAGTCTATCCATCTCATTTTATTCATCTGCTGAAGCAGGTTTAGATCCCTTGTTCTGGTATTTGTGGAACTGTTTGCTTTGTGAAGCTGCATGAGATCCTGGATTATTAGGTCTCTGATTGCTTGGAAGGCAAGGCATAGACCACCTTTGAGGAGTCTATTATATTTCTGATTGCTTGGAAGGCAAGACAGTTCTCTTTTGAGGAGCCTATAGGACACAGAAAAGAGGGACAATGCTTCTAGTATTTCTGGTAGCTTAGGGACTTTAAGCCTGTAATCTTCTTTATTAGGAATATCTGGGGTCTTTCCAACTGTTTGATATGTCAGCAAAATACATTACAAAGGAGACATTGTATTCTATAATTAGTCTAACCAATGCTGAATACAAGGGGCAATAACATCTTTAGATCTGGACAGTATTCTTCTAGAGATCAGCTGTGCCAAGTAAAAGGATTTGCTGGTAACAGTTGGTACTTGGTGATCAAAGGAAAGAGACTTATCAACCCAGGTTCCCAGGTCTCCAACTAATTTTTTATTTTGAATTAGGTATTTCAATGCTATTTACTGGGGGACAGTTTGCCTGCCAATGTTGATTTTCTTTTAGCTTTAACATAAGCCCATTTTCAATGCACCAGACATTTATAAGTATAAGTTCCTGTCAGAAAGCTTTTGGGTTGGAGGAGAATTTGGCAATGACTCCCAGTTTGCAGTCATATGCAAATTTGGCTGACCATAGATCAAGTTTTTTCACTTAAAGGCAGAGAAGTAATTCCAAACAAAAGCATTCCCAGCTCTTAACCTTGCAGGACACTGCTGGCCACCTATATGTTCTATGATGCTGCCTCTATACATGCACCATGTGGATTGCATATTTTATCCAATTTGCTACCCATCTTACTACATTGGGGTCTATTTATAATGCATTTAGTTTATTAAGTATGTTAGTATGGGGGTGATGGGTGAGATAGGTGAGAAATGGCTCCTGAGGGGTACACATAGCAGTGTGGAGAGAAAGGCATATCCCAGATGACTGGATAATAAGCATACTCATGCCAGTGAACAAGAACAAAGGGGACAACCACAACTGTGGGCAGTACAGAGGCATCAAACTCCTATCACATTTCATGAAAGTTCTTGAGAGGGTGATTGAGAAATGTATACATAGAGTAAAGAGTAGAAAGTAAGATGGGAAATGAACAGTTTGAATTCAGATCAGGATGCAGCACAACTGACTTGATGTTTACAGTGAGACAGATAGTTGAGAAGAAGCTAGAGAGGAGGAAGGAGTCCATTCATAGACTTGAAGAAAGCATATGACAAGGTCCCAAGAAAGCTGATTTGGGCAGTACTGCAGTGGTTCGAAGTCCCAGTAACATTGGTAGAATTAGTGCAGGCTATGTACAAGGATCCAATGACTCAAGTATGAACAGTGTTCAGCCGCACAGAAGGGTTCTCAGTGGGAGTGAGTGGGCACCAGGGTTTAGCTCTGAGCCCACTGCTGTTCATACTGGTGATGGACTACATTAGCAAACAGGTTGAAGGCAGATCAACAAAGTTTCTGTATAAAGATGATGTGGCATTACAGAAAGACTCTGAGCAAGAACTTCAGCAAAGAACAGGGGAATGGAATGCAAAACTGAAGGCACATTGGATGAAACTATGCACAGATAAGATAGTGGTAATGGTAGCGAACTGAGGAAATCAGAAGTATCAGAAGAGAATTGAGACAGAAGGGAAGATAGTGGAACAGGTAAATAGCTTCAAGTATCTGGGAGGGGTGGTTACAGAAAAGGGAAATCTGAATGAAGAGGTCAAATCTAGAATCAGAGGGCCTACAGCCAACTGGCATAGAGTCTCAGGTGTACTTTATGATAGAAGAATGCCAAAGAAGCTAAAAAGTAAGGTATACAAGACAGTGGTTTGATCAGTACTACTAAACCTGGGCAGTAAAGGCGGAACAGATGAGAAAGCTAGAGGTGATGGAAATGAAGTGCCTGAGAAGGGTGTTAGGAAGCACACTGTGGGACAGATGAAGAAATGAGGACATAAGATCAGAAGCCAACGTAGCTCCAATTGCAGAAAAGATCAAAGAGAACAGATATGGTGGTTCACACACATGTGCAGAAAAACAGAAGACAATCTAGCAAAGAAGTTTTGGAGCAGACAGGAAGAAGGTAAGCGGAAAGGAGGGTGTTCAACAAAGAAGTGGATGGATTTTGTGAAAGAAGATCTGTGACAGTCAGGCATGAGTTTTGAAGAAAGCAGGAGTGCGGCATTGAATAGAGAGAGATGGAGACAGTTAACATGATACCCCGACCCCATGTAGAAAATAGGAAAAAGGGGGCTGATGTTGATGATGGTGCCAAATGCCTTGGCCAAATTGAGGTAGGCTCTGAGTGCTGTCTTTGTTATCTTTATGAAGATGTTTTCCAGGTTCATTAGACAGGATCTAACTTTTACAAAACCAAATTGCAGCAGATCTGAACTGATGAGATTTTTTTATGCCTATCTTAATCAAGTCTATTAAAATCTGTTCCATGCCCTTACAAATGAGATTTATCAAGGTGATGGGCCTGCAGTTTCTAGGGTCAGTAGTACAGCTACCTTTATGGGGTGGTATCACCAGTGCTGTACATCATACTTCTAGGATTGAGACTGTAGCTAGGCTCAGGTTAAATAGCTTATGGAGAAATTCTACTAGGACATGTTTACTACTATTTAACAAACAACCTTGTATGTTAGCTGGTTCCATGGATGAAGTGTTCTTAGTCTTGGACAGCACCCTAGCAAATGTTCTTTAGTCATTATAGTGGATTTGAGAAATAGTGATATGGGCAGTTTCTTAGGAGTGAAATTTGCACTAAATTTATTTGCTAGTACATTGGTAATGCCCACTGTGTCCAAGTATTTGTTTCCATTTAGCGTGGACTCTGTACATTGCTGAATATTGTTTCTAAGCTTTCTAGTGCCAGCATCTGTGGAGTGCATATTTTAACCCTTATTCATTAACTCCTTCACTCCAATGGCACTCTGGAGGTTTGCACTGTAACTTCCAATGGGTGGAGTCTAAGCCTTTTGACAGAATCAAATGATGTCCTTACATTTCAAACAAATGTTCATATCTATAGAACTATAGGGATTGTGCTGAAGAATTTGCAGTTTTTACTTCTTTCATAAACTATTTTTATAGTGGTAGTTTTCTTTAGGTTCCAGGTCTTAAACCACATTTTATAAGTCACATTAAACATAGTAACTATTACATTTGTAATATTTGGTAAAGAGCTTTCAATATCTCAGCAACCATCAAGTTACACACATACTGTCAGCAGCATTTTTATTTAGTGGAGAGCTTTCTTATGAGGCTAAGAAGTTCTGCCTGTGTTACTAGGTTGTTGAAAAATTAAGAAAAATGTGAAAATTATATCTATATAAATTAATATAAAAAGACAACATCTAATATCTGTTTACCTGCACTAGACAGAGGTCAAATTTAATGCAGATGAGTTTGCTATTGTGTAAGCTTTAAGATGAAATCTTTAACAACCTGGTACATAATATGGTTTTGGAATTATTGATGCAAATATGAACAAGCAATATTCGATGCCTAGAGGTGTCAATAGGATTTAACTGCAGATGCACCTGGAGGTGTCAGTCAGATGTAACAAGTTAAGCACAGCTCCATGTAATATATAACATAAACAAGGGGAAAGAAAGAACCAACAAAAAAACAGCTATTTCTCTAAACAATAATATTTATCTTCCCTACAACTATAGCAATTGCCCTCCTGTCACTTGAGTAACCACTACAATCTCTAAATGAATCATGTGCCTATCCAAAACTGGCGGTTTTTCTGTAACTTTGAAAAGTGATTTAAAAACATAATAAAAGAAGAATTTATGGTTGTTCTTGACTTCATATGCCAGCCTAAGCTCATGGACTGACTTAAGAGATCTAATAATCTTTTTTAAATTATTGATCAAATTCCTGATAGTTTACTTCTCTGGGGGGGTCTATAGATGTATTGTTTATGCTAATGAGTTTTTTTCTTTTTACTGTAGATTTTATTTATGTTGATAGACCACCAGTGTGGTTTACTTTTAAACTTCTGATTACATTTGGATCTCTATTAAATATATCTGCTGAGGCAATATCTGGAGTGATTTTGTTATAAGTGAATTTTGGGAGTTCATCATAGAATTTGAGAAGTGTGCACTTGACTTATTTGAATTCTGATTGATTGTTTCAGGAATTTAGATCATTTGAGGGAAAAGCTTATGAGCTTATGGTCTGACTTAATCATAGAGTAACCAGTGGGGTCGTGCCTGATGATGCTACATTTATAAATACCAGGTCAAGAGTGAAGAGTGCTTTGTCCTCTAGCTGGGGCTACTAGCAGTTTGGTCCCTTGAGTCTTTATTAATTAGATAAAAAAAATCTTCTGTTCATATCCTGTGTTGAGGGTGTAGATACCCCAGTCAATTGATAGGTAGTTAAAGTCTCCCAGAATGATGGAATTCATTGATGTCATTTTGAAACCTTACATGAACACCTGGGGTCATGAAAGGTGTCCTGTAACAGGCAATAAACAAATAGATTGATTTTGTTTAGTATGATATGGAGTTTGATAAGTTCTATTTGTGTTTCTCTGTGAATCTGTCTAGAGATGATATGGTCTCTGACAAATATGGATGTGTCACCTCAGTTGACACTGGGTCTGAAAGGATGGTAGGCACTAAACCCAGATATAGAGGAAGTGTTTTTGGGACCTTTCAATCATCTTCAGTGATTACAAATATATAAATTTCTTTACAAATGTAATAGCACCCCATGGTCAGGTAACTTGTTGCTTAGACTTATGGCATTGATCAGAGTCACCTTAATTTGGACTTGTTTTGATAATGATATGTCTTCTACTTTGGAATGTTCATTAAGTGACATTTCCCTAAAAAGGCAAAACTTTTGGCCATTAAGTGAAAGCCTTTGAACAAGATGTGCAGATCATCTCTTGCAAAGCAAGTAGGAATATCAGTCATCTTGTTCCATGGTGATTCCACTAGAATGGCACTAATTATTTATCCAGCTGTTGAAGACAATCACCTTTTTTTTCTACCTAGGCATCACTCATGGAAAAATAGGGATTATGCTTAGTAACAAGTCCATGCCTGCACTTGTGACTTGCATAAAGAGCACAGACATGTCTCTTTGAATCTCCCTCAGGGTTTTTCACCCCAAGTCATTCAACCCCACATATGAGAGTTATGTTTACCTATTTCAAAGGTCTTAAGGCCCTTTGATATGTCTAGGGAAATCTGTGTGTCTCACTGTGGAGTCACCAATCACTAAAACATTTTATTTGTGGAGTGGTGTGGTGCATTGGAATTGAAGCCCTTTGTCTCATGGTAACTCTTTGTTAAAGGTGAGCTATTATATGATGCAATATTTAATTTTGACTTTTTTGATGAGATTTAATCCTTATGCTGCATATTTTAAATATTTGTACCTCTCACAAATAGAGTTATTTGTGTTTAATAAGAGTTTATTATTTATATGCATAAGACAGCTGCTACTTTGTTTTTAGAATATCTAATACTAAGCATAGTACCAAAATACAAAAGTGACCACCCCTTTCAATCCATCTTGCTGTTTTAAAAATAGTAACTCTCCACTAAACCTTAACTTTTTAAACAGGTAAAACTCAAGTTACCTACTTTCACATCTAACTTCTCTAGTGCACACTGCAGAGTGCATTCTTTTCAATCTTACCTTTAAGCATCCCTGTGACTAGCACTTTCTCTAATACCTGCTGGAAAGCACTAGGAAGCCTTAAACTCATACAAACACTGAACTCTCCTTGTTAACAAGGAGAAATTAATAGTAGGCACTAAACAGCCTATAATTGCAAAGTACCTTGCTAAGGAAACAGCTCCTATACTTTACAAAGAAAAAAAAAAAAGCCCCAAACCAAGCATGTCCAAGGGTCAGCTTCCGGTGATTTCTCCTGTCCACCTGGTGAATCTGGGCATACTGGGGCAATGCAGCAATTGCCTCATGTACACAGACAACCCTCTCCTCCTACCACCCAACACTACAACCTGTGAGAGATGCACTTACATAGCCAAAATGGAAGCAAAGCTCTCTCCACCCAAGATTGTGCTAAACAGTCAAGAGGAGAAGGTTAACACCCACACTACATCTCAAGCAACACATAGCCCTTCTAAACCCGAACCACCAACACCCACATATAGCAACACTAAATCTACATATGCAGAGGCTCTTAACTGTAACCTGCCCAAGCAACAAAGACCTCTGAAGCTGAAACGCAAACAAACACCAATCACAACCAATGTGTCACATAGTTCACAACACCAGTGTGCCACCCAGCAACAGCCCCTAAGGCAAGACAATGTACCTAACACTTTAGTCATAGGTGACTCTATAGTCCGGCACACTGATGTCCCTCTCACCAGGTTGAATAAGGAGAAAATTACAGTCAGCTGCCTGTTGGGTGCCAGGATCCGCCACATAACGCATGCACTCAAGTCACTCCACAACAAGTACAAATATGACTCTGTCATTGTCCATGTTGGAGTGAATGACTTGAGACGTACCTCCCTGGACTACATGAAAAGAGACATGGAAGAACTCTCGGATCATGTGGCCCAGGCAGGTATGACCCTAGCCCTGAGTAGCATCCTGCCTTCGCCCAGAATGATACCACAATATAAGGATAAAATGATTGACTTCAACAATTGGCTAAGCTTATGGTGTCATTCAAAGGGGATCCAGTACCTGTCTGCCTGGGATGACATGATTGACAGACCACGATGCTTTGCCAGAGATGGTCTGCACCTGTCGCCCCTGGGATTCAGGTTACTGGCTAAGGCTCTTGCCACCCCTATAGTGCCTTTTTAGGCAAACTTCAAAGGACAAAACCACCACCGTAACAGGTACAAGCATGCAAAATCTGAAGGTAATGCTACTCAATGCTAGAAGTCTAAACCTCAAAATGCACTCTCTCGAGGCACTCCTAAAAATGGAGAACATCGATATCTGTGCAGTAACTGAGACCTGGTTCAAGGCTCCAGAGAGCACCCCTGCAATAACAGGCTACAACTCTTACCACACTTTTCGGCCACCAAACCAGGACCGAAACACTAAAGGTGGAGGAGTGTCAATATTCACCAAGGATATTCACACCACCAGGCTAGTTGGCCAACACAATGTGTCTGAAATTCTCCAAGTGCAACTAACACTAGGTAAGACTGCAATCCAAATTGTAGCTTGCTACAGATCCCCACCATGCCACAAGATTCAAACTACACCTTTCTAAACATACTGGAAAATATTAAGATAGAACCAAACACCCTAATACTGGGTGATTTTAACTACCCTACCATTAACTGGGAAAACTACTCATGTCCCAACACCTTTAAGAACGGTTCTTGGAATTCATAAATTCCAATGCCCTGGATCATCTAATCCATAGTCCCACCAGGGCTCCAATATCCTAGACCTGGTCATTACCAACATGGGAAATCAATGCTCCATACCTATGGTCACCCCTCGTTAGTCAGGTCTGACCATAAGCTAATCACCCTTAACATCCACATCCCACCCCACCCCCAGTAAAGAAACCACCATAAAAACTTCTCCAAAGCCAACTTCATGCTACTCAAGTCAGAAGTGACAAACTTCATAACACCCATGCAGACGGAACTGAAAGTTCAACTGCTGAATCCTACACTAAGGCACTGTACGAGCACATCCACTCATGCATGAATCGTGCCATCCCAAATAGAACCAAAATGCTCTCATCCAAAAAGGAAGCCAATCTGGTGGTCCCCTGCCATAAACAAACTTTACAACAAAAGGAAGAAACTTTTGCAGAAAAGAGGAAAATCCCAGGATGCAAAAAACTCCCTTACTAGCCTCAGTAAGAAACTGAGATGCCTCATAAAATCCTCCAAAGCTAGTTATGAAAATAAAATTGCCAAAGATTCCAAAGACAACCACAAAGCATTCTATAACTATGTCAAGAATCTAAATGGCAATGCTCAGATCTGCTCCGAGCTAAAACAGAATGGCATTACATATACTGATCCAAAGGATATTGCCAATATCCTGGCAGATTGATTCAGTGCCAACTTCACCCCCCTCTCACCCCTAAATGGCCCATCTCAATACCGGAAGATTGCCAAATTCCAGTAATAACGGCCACACAGGTACAAAACGCACTCTCTAAAGCCAAGAATACAGCATCCATGGGACAAGATGACATCCCGGGCTGTGTACTACATGAACTACAATATGAACTGGCACCTCACCTAAGTGTCATGTTTAATCATAGCCTCACCTCAGGTTTCGTGCCCACTGAGTGGTACAGAGCTACAGTTATCCCAATCCACAAGGGGATCCACCTTGGATCCCGGAAACTACCGTCCCATCAGTCTGACAAGCCTTATCTGCAAGGCCATGGAGCGTATTATCATGGAACTTATAAACAAAGACATTGGCAACCTTCAAACAGTGGACCCCACCCAGTTTGGGTTTGTGAAGGGCCGATCTTGTCTCCTGAACCTGATTGACTTCTTTGAATCAGTCTCCAGAGCCATGGACAAGGGTAAGGTGGTCCACACAGCCTATCTAGACCTTGCCAAGGCCTTTGACACCATCCCCCACTCTGGAATCATAGATAAACTTACTAAGTTGGACATTAATCCCTATGTCACCCAATGGGTTGCTAAATGGCTTACTGATAGAACCCATACTGTAAAAGTAGCCGACTCCAAATCCAGCTCCAGACAAGTGACAAGTGGAGTACCTCAGGGTTCAGTCCTGGGGCCGCTCTTGTTTGGCATCTACTTCTCTGAAGTACAGGTCAACACTAAGGGACTCTGGCTAACAAAGTTTGCAGATGACTGCAAACTGGGAGCCATTATTGAATCCCCAAATGATGTGGATACTCTTACAAAAGGGCCTTACAGAAACAGATGCTTGGTGCCAGAGGCATGGGCTCAAGCTCAATGCCAAGAAATGTATTGTTATCCCTTTGGGAAAAACATGTATCCATGAATTACCATATAGGTGGCAGTACACTAAACACAGAAAGTGTGATAAGAGACTTAGGGACACAGGTGGACAGTGGTCTCACCTTCGATAACCACATCGCCACAACAGTCAGGAAATCCTTCTATGTGGCACACCTCATCACGAAGGGCTTTTCATCCAGAAAAAACGAGGTCATTGTCCCACTGTACTCATCCCTCATTAGACCCATTATAGAATACAACGCCCCATTTGGTATGTACCTCTCAAGACATCTGCAACAACTGGAAAGGCCTCAGAAATACCTCACTAAAAGAATCACAGGCCTAAAGCAGATGCCCTACGCTGACCGCCTTAAAAACTCCAGGTATACTCTGTCGCATATCGCCTACTCAGAGGCGATCTCTGCTTAACATACAAGGCCATGTCAAACCCAGAGCTGTTGGACATGCTACACTTAAAGAAATCCCAATCCCTCAGAGCTACACGCTCCAGGGATCTAAACCTTGTCATCACAATAAACAAAACATGCTGGAGGGATAGGTTCCTGACCCAGAGACTCCCCAGACTCTGGAATAGATTGCCCATACATGTCAAGCAGAGTGCCTCTTTGGACCTCTTCAAGAGGAACCTTGACGATTGGATGGGAGAAAGGAAATTCACCCCAGGGATCACGTCAGTCGCACTGCTAGACAGGGGTCCAGGAAAGTAAATAATGTGGGAAGAAATAACCAGGGAATTGTTATGACTAGTCTTGTATAGGCCCTAGGGCTGATAGCCTAGTACCAACCTATGAACCTATGAACCTATAAGGGGGCTTACCTTCCATTTTGTCGTATGAAATGAAATATTTTGATTTACAGAGAATTGTAGAGCTTAAATAAAATACAGATTTACAGTCTACTGAGATAGTTATCAGTAAGGCACAGGTGGTGTAATTATATATGACTGGCTATTAACGTACATACATGGCGTAACTTTGTTGAAGGTTGTGCGTCAGAGCTGGTAACTCGGCACGTAAAAATCAACTACCACTCATCAGCGGACCGGAGTTCCGCTGTGGTGACCCCTAACTGGAAAAAGCCGAAAGACACAACAATAACAGGTTTAAATTCAAATGAAATTTGAAATTGCATTAGCAATGATTTCCTATGGAAAACAATGACTGATGTATTCTTAGGTGTCTTTTTCTTCAGGTTACTGATGCTCAAGGAATTGTACTCTGACAACATGTAGAGGAGCTAACCTAAAACTATTAAGACTAAGCATATGCCTGATGAAAAATAAAAAAGATAACACCAGCACTGTATTCAATATTGATGTTGGACATATATATGTGGATTTCATTTAAGGAGACTGGGGGGCAAATAAGGTAACTAATGTCAAAACTATTTCTATAAGCAACAGAATTAGGAAATAAAACATACACTGAAAAAAAAAAATGAAAAAATATAAAGAAATGATATTTTAACACTTGTGTCTTTCACTGAGAATAGCATTATTGATTCTGTGAGACTATTGGGTATCGAACAGAGTTTCAATCAGAAAGCAGATTTACTTTGGTTACTAGATATAAGACATTTAAATGAAATGCAACAAACAGAAATGGAAGAAATCTGGTCAAAAATAATAATGAGTTTTGGTATGGATCTCTGCTTGGGGATAGCGTACACATTACAAATTCAGATATTGACATTTTAGACACTATAAATGATTAAGCCAGGAAGATGTGTACTTTGTAATATTATGATATGGAGAAAAATTATGGAGATTAATTGGTTTGTATGCATACACTACTTTGAATGATAGAGGGTGTTTATTTGCAGGTTTATTTATTTATTATTTATTTAACATTTATTTACCAGGATAGTCCGTCTGGACCACTAGTGTCCGTTTTCAGCGGAGTCCTGGGGAGAAAAGCTCCATACAGTAAGAAACAACACTGGTCGTACATAGTATTAATAGTAGGTCATACAGTAACATGGAAGAGACAGTTGAGTAAGATGCTATAAAATAGCTAATAATTATAAAGGATACAAAGCTGGAGTGGAATAAGTATAAGAGTTTCATGGTATAGCATAGGTACAATATATGTGCCAGGCATTTTCATAGCAGAACATATTTATACTATATACAATTTGTACACAATGCAACTGTAGAGCAGTATACAAATGTGCTACAGAGGCTTAGGGAGGTAGGCTCTTGTGTTGGATTAGCCTTCAGGAGGGTGTATTGCAGTTGCATAGAGGCTTGGAAAAGAGTAAGATTTAGTTATTATTATTACTGTAGATTTTATTGTAGTCTAAAGAAAACAAGTGAAAAAGGGGAAAAGAAGTCTTTATGTGTAAGGACATGATAGCTTGTGGGTAACTGCACTGGGGGCCGAAAACTTATTGACTTATGAAATAAATACTCTAAAACTGAAACTGATTATATTACTTTTCTGAGAGCCTTTTTAAAGGCAGATGACAAAACAGAATTATATGTCTGATCACTGCTTTTTGTAGGTAACATTTACTGAGCCGAAGGTTATATTAGACAAGGAAAAGGCATGACATGTTCTACTGATGCCTTTTGTCATACTGAAAATGTTCTGAGAAATGTTATACAATTATGGCATGGTCATTATACTATGATACCTTTTTTATACTAACTGGAAGGAGTGGTGGAAACATTTTAAAGAGATATAAAAACAAGAATATATAAGTATAGAAAAGCTATACTGAGCACAACAAAAATGTATATATCAGCGGTATCTTACAGACTACGAAAAAGTACAAGGTAGAGATGAACTAGAGATTTTAAGCAAGAAAAAAAACAATTTATAGTCTCAGTATAGCAAAGATTAAACATTTGCTACATAAACAGGGATATTTATTACAGGGGAAAAGGAACATGTTTTGACCTTTTGGGTAAAGACGTGAGAACATATCAAGGGTATATGATACAATACTAGATAAGAATAGTGATTTTATACACACAAGTTTTATGAACATAGTTGTAACACTTCTTATAATCATCATTAGCAGCAGCAGCCCCCCTTTTTCCCGTTTTTCTACATGGGGTCAGGGTATCGTGTTAACTGTTACCAACTCTCTCCATTCAGTGCCACACTCCTGCCCTCAGCACTCATGCCTGACTACCACAGATCTTCTTTCACACAATCCATCCACCTCTTACCTTCTTCCTGTCTGTCCCAAATCTTCCTCACCAGATTGTCTTCTGCTTTTCTACACATGTGCCCAAACCACCGTAATCTGTTCTCTTCTTTTCTGCAGTAGGAGCTACTTTGGCTTCTGCTCTTATGTCCTCATTTCTTTGTCTGTCCTGCAGTGTGCATCCTATCACCTTTCTCGGGCACTTCATTTCCATCACCTCTAGCTTCATCAACTGTTCTGCCTTTACTGCCCAGGTTTCTGTAAAATATAGTAGTACTGGTCGCACCACTGTCTTCTACACCTTACTTTTCAGCTTCTTTGGCATTCTTCTGTCATAGACTACACCTGATACTCTATGCCAGTTGGCTACAGCCCCTCTGATTCTTTCTTTGACCTCTTCATTCAGACTACCCTTCTCCTCAACCACCCCTCCCAGATACTTAAAGCTGTTTATCTGTTCCAGTATCTTCCCTTCTATCTCTATTCTCAGCGTCTTCTGATTTCCCCAATTTGCTGCCATTACCACCGTCTTTTCTGTGCTTAGTTTCATCCCATGTGCCTTCAGATTTGCATTCCACGCTCCTATCCTTTGCTGAAGTTCTAGCTCAGAGTCTGCCTGTAATGCCACATTGTCTGCATACAGCAGCTTTGTTGATCCGTCCCCTCCAACCTATTTGCTAATGTAGTCCATCACCAGTATGAACAGCAGTGGGCTCAGAGCTGAACCCTGATGTAAAATCACACCCAATGAGAATCCCTCTGTGTGGCCAAACACTGTCCGTACTTGAGTCATTGGGTTCTTGTATGTAGCCTGCACTAATTGTACCAATGTTTCTGGGATTTCAAACGACCGCAGTACTGCCCAGATCAGCTTTCTTGGGACCGTGTCATATGCTTTCTCCAAGTCTAGGAATGCCCAGTTGGACCTCTCCTCATCTCTAACTTCTTCTCAAGTATCTGTCTCAATGCAAACATTGGGTCAGTTGTGATGCATCCTGATCTGAATTCAAACTGATCATCTCCCATCTTACATTCTACTACTCTGCGTATCCGTTTATCAATCACCCTCTCCAGAACTTTCATGCAATGTGATAGGAGTTTGATGTCTCTGTATTGCCCGCAGTTGTGGATGTCCCCTTTGTTTTTGTACACTGGCATGAGTATGCTTATTCTCCAGTCATCTGGGATATGCCTTTCTCTCCACACTGCTATTAGCACTCTCAGGAGCCATTTCTCCCCTATCTCACAAAGCATCTTTATCATATCTGCTGTGACCTTATCTGAGCCTGCTGCTTTCCCTGACTTTGTCTTCCTTAGTGCTGTTCTTACTTCTTCTAGGGTGGGCTCCTCTTCTTCTCTCATCATAGGCTTTTTCTGGGACAGTACAGCTTCTGTGGGGTTTTCTTCATTCAGAAGTTGCTGGAAATACTCCTTCCATTTGCCTTTGATGTCCTCTGGGCTGGTGAGCAGCTTGTTGCTGACATCCCTTATGAAGGGTGTCTGACTTCTTTATCTTTCTGTCTTTGCAACCTGATATAGTTTCTTTGTGCCCCTTACTAAGTCACTTTCCAGAAGTTGGTAGAGTGCCGCTGATGCCCTATTCTTTGCTATTGCAACTTCTTTCTGAGCTTCTTTGTTAGCCAACCAGTAGTCCTTCCTAGCCTGGTCATTCTTTTCTGTCTCCCACTTCTTCCTGCACTCCTTTTTCTTTTGATGACTTCCTGGACTTCTGCATTCCACCACCAGCTTTTCTTATGTACCTTATTTCCATACCTGGCTCGGCCACATATCTTTTCTGTAGTCCTAACACATGCCATTTTTAGACGCTGCCATTCTTCTTCAACTCCACCTATTTCTTCATCTTCTTGGGGTGCTAGAACCCTGAGTAATTCTTTGAACTGTTGTACTTTCTCTCCAGTCAGCTTCCAGGTCAGCCTGGTCTCTGTTGACCTTACAGCCTTCTCTGACCACTGCTTGCAGCTGATTGTGACAACAAGTGGTTTATGCTGTGGGCCAACTGTTTCACTGGGGATGGCTTTGCAATCATGGATTCTGCCCCAGTGCCTTTTCCTTACTAGGAGGAAGTCTACCTGAGTTGCATGTTGACTACTCTTGTATGTGATCTTGTGACTGTCTCTCTTTCTGAACCGTGTGTTGGCTACTATTAATACATTTACCAGACAGAAGTCAAGAATGGCTTCTCCTTCTTCGTTCCTGTTGCCCCACCCATGTGGACCCAGGAAGTCCTCATATTCTGTTCTGTCTGTCCCAATATGTGCATTCAAGTCACCCATTATCAACACCGATTCATGTTGCCCTGCTTTATCTAGTAGGTCCTGCAACTGCTGTCTGAATGCACTCTTTTCCTCACTAACAAACCCTGCTGTGTGTGTGTGTGTGTGTGTGTGTGTGTGTGTGTGTGTGTGTGTGTGTGTGTGTGTGTGTGTGTGTGTGCGTGTGTGTGTATAACCTTATGTGATTTTCAAACACATTACCCTGTGGATAGATGTGGAGTTAAAGTGTCAAAACAAATGGCTACACCTATTATTCATATTATTATAGAAGAATTGGAGACAATACTAGCTTCTGCTAATATTATGACTGCACCTGGAATAGATGGCATGGGCTGTGTTTTTATAGAGATATGAAGCATAAATGTAAGCAACTATTTCTAAATCTATCAAATTAAGGGTTAAATTATGGCATTAGAAATACAAAAATATGTGAAGGCATTACTAGATGTATATAGAAAAAAGGTGATTGACAAAATATTCCTAGAGCACAAGATATGTTTATATATATATATATATATATATATATATATATATATATATATGTGTGTGTGTGTGTGTGTGTGTGTGTGTGTGTTCTATAAAGGTATATACAGGAAGACAAAGAGCTATTAGTTTAATTTAAGGAAATTATGGATAGTATTAGGAGAGAAAATATGTTTGTTCCTTAACAGTTTATGATGTTAAAAAGCTTATGAAGCTGTTAACAATGTTACGTTGTTAAATATTCTAACAGAATATGGCTTTGATAACAAAATAATGATTACTCGACATACATGGGAATACCCACAAAGCAATTGTTATTAATATATGGCGATTGATACTATTCAAATAAAAAAGGATAGTTAAACAATGATGTATCTTCAAAGGCAAATGTCTTTCAACTTTTCCCAGTTAGGGGTTGCCACAGTGGATCACCGGTCTGCAGATTGATTGGCAGCGGTGGTTTTACAGTGGTGAGTTGCCAGCCCATTGCCCAACCTTAAAAGAAGGCACACACATGGAAATTTATTTGCATTAGTTATGAATGCTGTAATAATGAATGTGCATTCTTTATTGCAGATGACAAGTGATATATGAGATGATATTTATGTTCCCATTTGTATGGCTTGTTTTGATGTCTTAATTCATATTGTTACAGATGAATGCCAGTTGTAATATAATTCATAAAGGCTTTGAGTACTGTAGCACATTTTTCATGTTTTTCATAGAGTGGATTACATAAGAGTTTGGGAGGAATGTTTTACAACATATTAGGAAGGTTAGTCATTTGTGGAAGACTTTTAAATTATCATTTGCTAAGATGGTCTGTTTTATTCATTCTTACATCCAAAGAAAATGTGGCTATATAAGAAGAATGTTTGCTTTTCTAGCATAATTTGAATGAGAAATCTTATTAATAACATGCAGCATTATATGAGGTTCAATACTGGATTCCATTAAAAGAGGTATCTTATATAGTCCTCAAAAAGGTGGTGGTCTAAGTCTTAGAAACTCTATAATTCACGTGGCATCATATATTTATATTGGATCATAGGTCAGCTTAAGAATGTCAATAGGGGCTCTTTAGGTAATCTAATGTAGAAAAATAATATTCTTTTTGTACTTCAGGATCTAGAAAAATAAAACTAATTTAGTTAATGAGAATTACAAGATTATCATGATAACATGAATATAAGGAAACTGGGTAAAATAATCTTACTTCTAGAAAGAAATTATGATATATGCAAATAATGGTTAAGTATTGTTATATAAAACAACAGGAACAAAAAGAATCATAAATTAAGCAAGTCATATTGTACAGAATGTCTTGATTCAAAACATTTTATAATATATGATAATTTTTTATGGAAACTGATATTCCAAAAACATTGTTGGTCAAAGGACTAATGGAATACTGCACAGACTTTGTCATTTTTGTAATGCTGAAAAAAAAACATGCAACATGCAATAATCAACTGGGAATTAATTAAATTTATTTGGGGAAAAAATAAATTTCATTGTCTTTATACTGTAAATATGACTATAATCTTGGTGGGCTTTTATGATACAAATGGCCTGTTGATGAGTTGGAGGATTCTTTTGAAAAGGAGGATTATTTTATTTTATTTTATTTTAGTTATGTGTCAGCTATAGCAGCTGTAATCAAGTCGACAGAAGGTCCAGGCTAATTCTCTGCTAGCCAGTATCTCATATTATAATTCAGCAGATTGGAGTATTTAACTAATTGTTCAACACAAGCAGTGATGGAAAACAAACTTACTCTTGTATGTATTTTTTTCTTTCTCAGTCATCTAGAAAAGAAGGGTGACACACACACACACACACACACACACACACACACACACACACACACACACACACACACACACACACACACACACACACTCACACACTCATACATAAAAATGCATAGATAAAGAGACAAATATATACCACATAACATTACAGCACTGATTAGCGACAAAAATTGATTGGAAGTCAAAATGCTGATGGTTCAACATGCTTCCCCAAAGCATGATACTGGAGCATGCAAATCAAGAAATACTGTTTTTTGCACCCCACCATAAGGGGTTATGATCCTAAAAATCTTTGTTGCTTATATATACCAACTAAGGGAAAACACAATAGTAGGAATAGGATGTATTTCCATCTTCACTATAACAGTAATCTCACAATGGCTCTTTCAATCAGCTGATCTGTCGATCAAATCGAGAACAGCTGTCGAGCTGCAAATTGATATGTATGGAGGAAACCTCTCACACACATACACACACACACATATATATATATATATATATATATATATATATATATATATGTGTGGGTTCCATGCACTAGATTGAATTTTCACTAATTCGAAATAGTGCATGGAATGCTCACTGCAGCGAAAGTGCACTTAATCGAAAGTGCACTTACTCGAAGTTCAGTACAACGAACGGGTGTTGTACTGAACTTCCTTGCAATACTCACGGACCTTAGGGTTAGGGCACAGGTCATAGTAAGGGGATAGCCCATAGGGCTATCCCCTTACCATGACCCGTGCCCTAACCCTAAGGTCCATGACGACTGCAGCGCAGTGAAGGACATAGCAATGTCCTCCACTATGGTACGATAGTCACGAACCTTAGGGTTAAGGCATGGGTTAGGATAAGGGGATAGCTTTACTAACTATCCCCTTACTCTAACCCATGCCCTAACCCTAAGGTCTGTGACTATCACACCATAGTGGAGGACATAGCTTGTTTTTTATGTCCTCTACTGTGCTGCAGTGTTTTTGGTAAAGTGCACTTACGCAAAAGTTCACTTTCATTATGTACATATGCTAGCAATATCCTTTACTGCATTTTGTACATTGTAGTACATTTGACTTGTCTGCTTGCCTTAATCTACATGAGGTGCTAAATAACAGTAATTACTTGTCTCTTATAATGTTACACCGTGGTGGTGCAACAGTAGCATTGTCGCCTCACAGCAAGAGGTTCTCCCGTTCGATTCTCAGCTGGAGCGCCTTCTGTGTGGAGTCTGTATGATCTCCCCGCAGTCAAGTGGCATTCGAAAGACATGCATAAATGGGCGTGCCTTTGTTGAAGGTTGGGTGTTGGGCTGGCACCTCAGCACCGTAAAAATCGACTGCCAGTCATTAGCGGACCGGAGTTCCGCTGTGGCGACCCCTAACCGGGAAAAGCCGAAAGAAAAACAACTTGTCTCTTATAATGTTATTTGGAGTACTCATTAAGTATGCTACCTGGAATCATATCTCTTAATTTTTTTACAGAAGAATTCTGGACAAAGACAAAAATAATGGGGAAACAAAGAGCCAAAACCAGGGAGAGTGTTTACATATTACCACAATTCACTTAAAAAGCTAACAGAACAGCAGAATTTGAAGCAACTTTTTTTTCTGAACAATAAGTATGAAACTCTAATGACTGGCATTATTGACTTAGTATAATCCTTAGTGGTTTATCAGAAAATTAACAATTTAACAAGGGAGAAGGTAAAAATACAAGGCAAAACCAGGGACATTTTGCAAAAGTTCTGGACAGATGAGAAGTATACCTGGAAGGTATGCGGTTTGTAGACATCCACTAAGAGGTGGAAAGTATGAGAGAAGTTGTGAATATCCAGGCATAACTATGCCTTTTTACATTAAAACAAAAAACTCACAGAGGAAGTTGAACAAATGTAATATAAGTGACTATCAACCTACAGTTTTGTTAAAATGAAAAAAGTTGAAGGTAGCAGTTCTTATAATGAAATACTTTGACTGGCAAAATATCACCACACAGAGTGCTTGTGAAGGAAGATGGGTAGTCATTAGTGTGGAATCCCTAGTCCTGATTGCACTAAGGGATTTCTACTATGGGCCTAGTGCTGACTCCCCACTAGCTTCCAATTTTTTCATGTAATAGCCAGGGCAAGCCAACCAGGCTGACTAGTAACTGTAGGTAGAGATGATAACACTAATCTCAGTAGGCAATTAGGTAGTTCACAAGAATCTAAGGAGTTCAATGTCAAAGTTGTTATCCACTTAAGAGTTTGGATGTGAGTCATATGGAGAGCAATGTATCCAGGTACACCTGATTTAGGTTTATAGGTTCACAGGCATTTACTTGGATAATGACCACAAAGGCCCTTTTAAGACTAGCCATGCATCCCAAATATAGAATATGAAGTTGTGATGGAAGTAAGTCATAAATCTTGAGTAATAATTTCCACATTCTCTTCACACAGTATGGAGTTGAACCCTTGAGCAACTCTGTGGTGGTCCAACATTCCTGAATTTACAGCTTGTGCTATGGGGAGAAGTATACAAAACTCAGCATATTTTATGGAGGTGGGAAAAACTCCACAGAGACAACATGCAAACTTCAAACAGGCATTGGTCGGAGATAAGGATCAACCTTTACACTTTGTACACTGGTGGTGAAGACCATAACCATTATGCCAGCTGTTCCAGATTTGACAAATTTTCATTTTTATGGGAAGATAGAAATCTATTTGGATTTGATCATTGCTTCAAGGTAAATGACAATGTCAACATTAGAGTAAAATTGGGCGCACTTTATTTCTGATTATGTTTTATTTACTCATTGGTTAACTGGGTGAGTGAACTGGTCCAGACACCTTTTTTAGCCATAACTGGGTCAAAAATGACAAAGTTAATAAGTAAAAAATGCATTTAGAAATATGAAAGAAAAATACAATACTGCCATTAAGGCACTTGACAAAGACTGCATGTACAATACATAGCCAAAGTAAGACTCTGAATAAGTAAAACATAATACATTATTAATGTAGAACTGTATGTAAGTATATTGCACAGCTGTCAGTCCTGTAAGATATCAATACAGTGTAATGGACCAGGAATCAGCAAGTTGCAAGGCTACAGAAAAAAATGTGGGGGTAGTAATTATATTTGCATCACTCTTGTTGTCCTAAGATAGTAACAAACAGCCTTAACTTGCACATTTTGGACTGGTACCACCAGCACAGTGTAACCTATGAACTTGCATTTACTTTCTTTGGGGTCTATATTAGATCAGCGAATGCTTAAACAAGCGAACGCTGATTGATCGACCTTATTTAAGCGAATGTTCAAAATATCGAAGCAACAGAAACCCATATTTTTTCCTAAGGAAAGAATTTGGTTGTCCGTTTCTGTTGCTTCGGCATTTTCAGTGCTGTGGTGGAAAGTTATGGGTCGGATTCAGGTAAGTGTCCGATTGTGTGGATGTGAGTGTTAGGGTGGGATAGGTGAGTTAGGGTTAGGGCTCGGGTTAGGTATGTGTGCAATTGTGTGGACGTGAGGGTTAGTGTGGGTTTAGGTGAGTTAGGGTTAGGGAGCGGGTGAAGTGAGTGTGCGATAGTGACGGACCTTAGGGTTAGGGTTTGGGTTAAGGTAAGTGGATAGTTAGTGGTGTGTGAATAGTTTAGTGTAGGGTTAGGTGTCAGATTTTAGGTGTATGTGTGTAGATTTCTGTTTGTTTGGCGTGCTTGTGTTGTGTGCATGTGTTTTGGATCAGCGATTTTTTTCCCTAGGAAAAAAATCGCTGATCTGACAGTTCGAGATTGTAATCTTTGGCTTACATAAGGTCGATCAGAGATCATTTGCTTTTTTAAGTGTTCGCTGATCTAATATAAACCCTTTCTTTGTATAGTTGGTGACTGAGTATTTTCTTGAAAGCCCGTTTTCAGTCTGTATTTCTATTATTGTCTGGGAAATTGTTCCAAACAGCAGGAACTATTTTTAAGAATATTTTTTCACATATATGAAGGGTGAATGGTAGCTTGTATAACTGAGTACTGTCATTATTTCTAATATCAAAGGACTGGTTTCTAAACTGCAGCTTGTTGAGGATTGGTGGACAGAAGCCATCATTCAATATTTTGTAGATGAGTGTATCAGGCAGTTGAGTTCATCTAGCTGTAACAGGTAGCCAGTTGTCTGAGTTGTAGGTACTGCAGTGATGCTCTCAGTTGTTAGCTAGGTTGGGGAATATAAGTTGTGTATGTTCTGCTTTTGAAGGAGTGACATATTCTGTGCAGAGAGAAGTACAGTTAAAGGGAGGCAGTGTTCCATTCTGGAGATGAGTATATGCATGTCAATGGCTTGACGCATGATAAACAAGTTAACTATTTTGTATGAGCCTTTAATCTGAGTTAGTATCTAGCTGATCTGCATTTCTGTATGTTGGTAGGAGAATAGGTATTGGCCTAAAATCAATGTTAAGTACCTCTGTTGAGTAGTGATAGCACGAGGGTTGTCCAGGAGTTCTGTAATCAACCTCAGCATCAATAATGGGGAGGGGTGGCAATATAGTATATGGTTACATGTAGAATGGACTTCATGTTGCATAATTATTCATTCTGGTAGGATACAATTTGTTCACCACTACAGGCATAGCCGGTCTTAGGCATAGGCCAACTAGGCATCCACCTATGGTGCTGCTCTAGCAAGGGTGCTTTTCCAGTAATCTGGATAGTGTAGGTAGGCCAGGATGGGGAGCACTAGTTGGTATTGGGGGGCACTGGGAAGACCTTTTGCCTAGGGCATTAGTTGACCAAAGGCCATCCCCGACTACAGGGATTTTAGGTAATGTCTTTGAAGGTCCCAAAAGCCTTTTATGGCACAGCTTGAAGTGTTGGCTAAGGGGCTGCATAACCACTGTGGTGGCCAAATGCAAAAGAGACAGGAAAAGGATTAGAAACAAGAAAAATTGCAGATAACCTTGCAAATTGAGGCCAACTAAATGGTAACCTAATGGCTAGTTCATTTATCATTCTAAGTTCTTCTCCTTAGTAAAATGCAGGGAGTGACCCTAAGAATCAAAACACATATTGGAAATTTATATACCTGTTGAAACAATTGATCATCATCAGCTTGACCCTAAATTTCTGCACCATAAATGAAGAGGCTGTTAACTTTACTATTAATTGCAGTCAGCAGGGGATGCATGATATTCAGCATGTATTTGGTTCATGCTATAAAGAACAATTACTTTATCTAGGTTTACTTGTAGTTTCTAAATGTTGGTATTAGTGTACATCAAACCCACATATCTATAAACACAGCTTCATAGGTTTATAAATGTATACTAGGCTAATGATCACTAGGGCCCTTTTCAGCCTATCCGTATAACCCAAATGTGACCAACAAATTTAATTTATATAAGGTGTAATTTACAGACTGCCTCTGTCCATCAGAGAAATAGGTGCCCCACCAGGGGTGAAATTCAGATTATCCATCCATTGGTCCAAGTTGGGCTTAAATAGGGATAGTGAGGAATTCTGCTTCACATGGATGGGGACCCTGTTCCAGAGAATGGGTATTCTCTGAGAAACATATCTATCTCTGCAACATGTCCTATTTATGCCACAAGCAAAATTAAGGTATTTTAATCAAGTAGTAGACAGGTTACTAATTTTGGTTGATAGCTATTTAAATATTATTTATATTTCTGTGTTTGTGTAGTTTTTGGCCCAGTAACTGCCAACCATCAAGCCTGTCCTCAGTCTGACAGTTCACTGTCGGGGGATGGGTGGATGGTCATCCATGCACTGATGAGGGTGCTTTGTATTATTGCAGGCATTCCAGCAATCACAGCATTTTTGTCTATGGTCCAACCTCTCCCTTGATGGTGACACTTACATCACTGCAATGTTGACTTGTGCCCCTGTCCTGGTGCTTGTATACATGAATGTTCCTCCATGTGTGCTGACAAGGGTTACTATCACTGGCTATGACGATACTGTGTACATCTGCCCTGCATTATCTCTCCACATTGCAATGAGCTTCCATTGTCCAATGAAGGTTCTACCATTTGGAGCACTGGTACAAGCCGGAAAAGAACCACCATCCTTCCACCCCAGGAAAGGCACGATCATTCTCCATATTTGCACCGTCAAGTGCCTGAGTTGCTATTCATACTAAGGTCACTGAGGCCATAGTCAGAACACTATCCTCCTATGTAACTAGTTCAAGTATATTTCTCTATGTTTTCATTGAAAATCATAACTTCACTTTTTACTTGATTTACTTTTAAACTGCATTTCTCCATCATTTCCTCAGTTTTAATGACTGCATTTTAACTTTGAAAAACTTACAGCTAATATTAATAAGTCTTCAGTATAGCCTAATACTGGGATATGTTCTTGTCTTATTGTTGGTAGTTCTCCCTTTAACTTAGAGATTTTACAAATCACTTATCACTGCAAATGAGAAAAAAATGAAGGTGCCAGAAGGCAACCCTGCCTTGCACTTTCCTAATTTGGAAACAACTTCTATATTCACTGTGCATTCACTATTTTGAAGATACCCTTAACTTGGCAGAATTCTGTGAGTATTGTTTGCTATTATTTATTAGCACTTCACAATTCATCCTCTTTCTAC
This sequence comes from Protopterus annectens, assembly GCF_019279795.1. NCBI lineage: Eukaryota > Metazoa > Chordata > Ceratodontiformes > Protopteridae > Protopterus > Protopterus annectens. The sequence goes on from NC_056726.1 coordinate 393,298,256, forward strand.
CCTTAGTTGAAGAGCAAAAAAAAAAAAAAAAAAAAAAAAAGGTCCGTGTTTGGTACGAGCCAATCAAAAATGTGCACAGCGGACCCTCTTCTGTTCAATGCGGAACATCAAGCAGTTCCGCATTGAACAGAGCTCAGCTTTTTGATTGGCTCATATACCGGTATGTGAGCCAATCAAAAACGCGCACAGCGGACCCTCTTCTGTTCAATCCAGAACATCAAGCAGTTCCGCATTGAACAGAGCTCCGTTTTTTGATTGACTCGTATACCGGTATATGAGCCAATCAAAAAAGAAAAATAAAGAGGAGAAAAAACTCCGAAATAGGGATGTCTACTTTTTGAAAACCCGGACAAATCGCAGAATTTTCAAAAACAGCCCGGACAGGAGCTTGAAAAAGAAGACGTGTACGGGGAAACCTGGACGTATGGTAACCTTAAATATCACAGTCATTTTCTGTTTCCTTAAATGTTTATATTTTTCAATCAGATGTACTATATAACATGCTTGTTGGGTTGATCTGCCTTCAGGTTACACAAAGTGAAAAGTTGCAAAGCCTGCCTGACTTATATCTTTTGTTAATTATGCAGGACTTAATGAGGTGAAAATTATTAGCAATAAATTTAGTAAAATTATTTGTCTGTCTGTGCATGCCTTAACCTTTTATGTTTCCTTTCTTAAAGATGGAGATGATAATTCCTTGCATTTGCTTATAAGAAAGACACCATGTGTTTAACATTTTCTTACACATGTACTCTGTGACTTGGCCCAGTTCAGTTTATCTGTTTTGAATAATCCACTTCCTCCTTTGATAGAATCTGTAGCTTTATTTTTCAGATTTTAATGCATTTCATAAATTTCCCCACAGTGCAATAATTATTTTTTCAGATTTCATGTTCTCGTTTTAAATTTTAGACTTTCCTTTCTTTATTGGCATCACTATATTTCCTTTGTAATAATCAGTCCATCTTTACTTACAGTAAACTAATTACCTAAGGTCATTTTCTCAGTCCACCAGCCATCAGTTTCCAGAACAAAGATCTGCTATTGGATTGAATTGTTTTTAACATTGAGTCCTACCTTTGCTTAGGTATTTGCAATTTGTTTTTAATTACCTTCTTGTAACTTCTTTTCATAGGTTCACAGATTCATAGGTACTTACTGGGCTATTGATCTGTGAGGATGTTAAGAAGCCTAGCCTTGCATTCCTATGGTAATTATTAGGCCTTTTGTTTTGCAATATGAACATATAAAGGTGGGCTGTACCTATATATTTTGAGGATATTTACATGTTTTCCTGATCCATAAGGGTCCATGCTGCTAAACAGAGAATTAATTTGCAGTAACTAATTCATTAATGCAAATTACATTGAACAGAGCAAGGTAAGTACTCTGCTTGGTGTGGAGTGGTATTCTTTGTGATACATACCTATCCTTCCAGAATGTTGTATTAAGATTTACGTCTTTTGAGCAGGTATTTATGACACCACTGGATATGGGAATATGCAATAGGTTTAACAGAATATGCTCTGTTGAGGCTCTGTACATGAAGCAGAGTTCACTTTTCAGTAGCCTGTATGATACTGAGAACAGAGACAATGCTTACAGATGGTCTACATATTTTTTTATGATTTAGGTCTTTGATTTTTTAGTAAGAAAGCATTATGATAATTACAATTGTGACATGTACAGGTACCTACTGAAAGCAGTATTATACTCAATGATTGGCCTAATGAGTGCTTTATAGAGTGGAACTATTACATTCTTAGATCTGGACACCATACCTTTAGATATAAGCTGTCTGTGAAAAAAATACTTCCTGGAGAGCTCATTGTCAATATATGTTCCCAGATCTCTAACAATGAACTCAATTTTCAGAGGAGGATTGTTAATGTGATCGTTACAAGGGGACTCGTGTGCAGAAAGATACTGTTATACTTTTTTTGGCATTAAGTTTTAGTCCATGGTTTTGACACCAACTATTTGGGACAGGCACTCTTGTAGGATCTTGGTGTCCTCTGAGGAGATTATAATACTATCAAATTTGCAGTCATCTACAAACTTGGTCAGCTACAAATACTTAACATAAGCTTTGACCTCTGAGAAGTAAATACCAAAGAGGAGTGGCCTGTGAATTCAATCCTGCAATACTCTGCTAATGACAGGTCTATTGGAGGAGGTAGAGCTGCCCACCCTTACTGCCTGGGTTCTGTTTCTGAGCTAGTTTGCTATCCAAATGTTTAGCTGGGAGAGTTTGTCTATAATGCATGAGTATGGGATGGTGCCAAACACCTTCACAAGGTCCAGATACACAATGTGCATTATCACAAAATGATACAGACAGAAAGGTATTAAATAACAACCAAAGCCATTGAAAGAAACCCAAATGTTAATATAACATGTGCAAAAAACAATACAAGCTCCAGTGCCTTGGCCAAAAGGCCTTTCAAGAGTCTAAAAGCATAACACCAACAAACAATTAAAATCATCACTGAATTAAAAAATATACCAATAAAAATAGTTCAATTAAACAATTAAATAAAAAAAATAAACAAGTAAAATAAAGCAGTTTAGTTCAAGAACCATATACTTTATAAAAAAACTTTCCAATTGCATTCCAAATTTAGGCCAATAAGGATTAGAGTACCATATTTCAAAATAAATAAACTCTCTTTAAAAAGTAACTTCTGTTTTAAATCACTGTCCATAACAACTTTTACCTTTTCTAATATGGTATCCTGAAGGAGTTTTTTATTCCCATTATGGCACAAAAAAAAGTGCATGGCAACTGAATTTTCCACTCTTTGGTTTCTTATAACCCACAGATGTTTTAAGAGCCTAGTTCTAAATACTCTTTTTGTTTCTCCTGTGTAAAAATGATTACATGGGCACTTCAGAGCATATACTACCCCTTTTGTACTACAACTATACAACTCCTTAGGTGTATAAATCGGTTTACTTTTAAACTGTTGACTGTACAAAGTCGAACGGCTGCACCACTGAAATGTTTCTGTGAAACCCGTACCGCCGAAACATTACAAACTCAAAAAAACATTGAACGTTGACATTTCTGACCAGGCCACATCTACAAACAAGTGCTAACATGGGTCAAAAAGGGGACAAGATTTTACAGTTCGAATATCTACATTAGAGGTTTTGACCAGGTGCAGTTCGGAATTTGCAGAAGTGGGTTTGACTTTCTGACCGTCAACATTTTAAAGGTAAAACATATAAATCATATCATTAATTCTGTCAAAAAAATGAACTACATGTGTACAACCAGAACAATGCTTACAAGGAATGCTACCAACATCTCCCACACCCATGTTTCTTCACAGAACCCGTGTGGTATAATAACTATGGACCAACATGTCCTTCACATTACAGCCCCTCTTAAAAGAAAAACATAATTTATCAGGGAGCAACCCAAATAAACTCTTATCTTTAAATAAAAAGTCAGAATAATATTTCACAATATTAGAAAAAATATCAGCAAAAACAGTATATTCTATAACAAAATACATAATTTTATTTCTTTATTTCCAAGTCCACCTGTTATGTTACTATACCATTTACTATTTCTGGCCGTATCATGTCTATCATCCTTGGCTTGCTGATTAGTGGATACTTTATAATATGTGTCTTGAATAGAAGAGTTATCATTGCCCTGTTGTTTAAATTGATCACAAGTCTTTTTAAACTCCGCTTTAAGAACCTTTTGTTCATTACACACCCCGGGATTCAGTAAGGTCAAATGACCGTTTAAGAACAGCACAGCAGTACGCCATGCATAGTTATGAAGGCGTGCTGCCTCTGCTCCTAAATGGACATGGAGCATGGACGAGTGCAGGGTGTGTGTCTGAGAGCAGAGTTCTCACAATATACATGCCCCTGCACTCAAGAATTTCCATTCAGCAATTACAATGAGCGAGAATGCTCATAGGGGGTTGCATACCTCTCAACTGTACAGATCTTCACAGAATATCCGATTTCTCGCTTATACTTTTGGCCTGTACCTCATTTGTCCTGGCAAATCACTGGGATGATCTCAGGATTGAAGTCGTTAAATAATGGCATACACTTGAGTTTCAGACACCAAATCTGTCAGAAAAGTTATATTAAAACAAATCCTGTTACTCTAGCAACTTACTTAAGTTTATAAGAGCAATATTTGAAATATGTCCCTAGTTGTATCTCATTTTTTCAAGCTTTGTCCAGATATTTTGCATGAAGAGGTTGAGAGGCATGGGGGGGTTGCTAGGATGTCTTCCAAATGTGCAGATCCATGCAGAAATCCGCAGCAATAAGTGAAACCTGTCCCTTCCTAGAAAAAAATAACAGTAGAAATTTTTTTTATCAAACAGATTAAATTTAACTGTAGCTGCACGGGTTTGCTCATTGCTTAGCTAGGCATACTGTAACTTAAATAGCACAAGAAGATATATAGCAAGATACAGTCAGTTGAATCAGTATTGAAATAGTGTAGTGGTCAGAGCATTTGCTTTGCAAGCAGTCATTCTGTGTTTGATCCTCACTGTAGTAAATTCCAGGTTAAAGCAATTTATGAACATTTTTTTGCTGTATAACCTACTAAATAATATATATATATGTGAACTGGAGTATTACATTAAGTGCAGATGTGAGGTGTCATTGTAATGTGGTAAAATCCACAGATAAACACAAGTGCGCCATACAGTATACGTACACATGAATCAGGAATACTAAATAAAGTTATAATATGTAATGAATGATAAATCCATGCCATACAACAAACAGTGTAAAATATGTATAAAGTGTCCAACTCTACCACTTATCCAAGACCCATGTTTCATTTCTTTCTAAATTAGTGTGGCGGTGAGCGGGAGTAAGCACTTTTAAGCAGTAGTAAGCGGGTTTAATCTTGTTTGTGTGGGGGTGAGCAATGAGCACACATGTTAAGTAATTTTGACTCTAACTCTCTGTAAGCATATTTAACCAGAAGTCAGCATTGCTTACCGTCGCGCAAACCCATGCAAACCTGTTTACAACTGCTTAAAAGTGCCTTAATCACTCCATATACAACAGCCCTTGTTCTGCCCAGCAACAAAATAAACAGCCTTTGCAAGTCTCAAACCCAAGACCCTACACACTATAAACAAAGTGATTTACCACTAAGCCATGTCAGATATACATAATTTGGATGTTGTCTCAAGCATATTATCCAGCACAGTCAAACAGTAGAGGAAATGTATTTATATATGTAGGTGTATGTGTGTATATATCTATATATATGTGTATATATATATATATATATATATATATATATATATATATAGATATATATATATATATATATATATATATATATATAGTCTACATGTGTGTGTGTGTATATATATATATATATATATATATATATATATATATATATATATATATATATATATATATATATAGTCTACATGTATATATATATATATATATATATATATATATATATATATATATATATATATATATATATATATAGCAATATATATATATATATATATGTGTGTGTGTGTAAATATATATATATATAGAGGTATCTACAGATATATATAAGAGAACACAACAAATACATATATGACCAAAGGCACTGTTAATGGGGGTGAGGGGGCCCAATTGAAGTACCTCTTGTAATTATTGATATCATCCCCTCCTCCACAGCCAAACAGATCTTCCTTGCAACACAATACCAACACTTGCAAGTCTCATACCCAGGACCCTACACAACATAGCCGCTTGACATTAACAATAATCCATCACACTTCAGGATGGTATCAATAAGATATCATGCAGAGCAGTCTGTCCACCATAGGGAATGCACAATGTGGAAGCAGTAAACATTCCAATGATACATATACTCACACACATATATGTATATATATATATATATATATATATATATATATATATATATATATATATATATACACACACACATACATATATTACTATGTATAGCTATGTATAGGAAGATACATATTTAGAGGGTGCACAGCATATTGAACAGCCAGTATTCCTACAGTTGCTACCTTTTAAAATGGACAGTGTTTGATTCTCTCATACAAAAGACAATTATTGCATGAAACATATACCCACAGAGAAGTCAAAGGATATGACACCACAGATAGGTTTGCATACTTAAGAAATGTTTATTTGTGTACTATTACAGTTGTATATGCCATGTCATATAGCTGTTAGGTGTTCAAAATACATCCTGAGTAATGCAACTCTCAAGCAAAACATTTTATACAGTAATCCAAAGCATAACATATGTTGCTGTCCAGGCCAAGGCCTTCAAGTAGTACAACAGTAAAGAAACACTGGCCCAGAAGATAAGAATCAATCAACAGTAAGTAATGCAGCTGTAGTTCAGAAGCCTCCAATTGCACTCTGTACACAATCCCTAGGGGAAAATAATTAAGTTATTACAATGAAGATGCTTAACTTAAAACATCACTATCACACTGGCAAACAGAACAGTTTGTAAGACAGTAAGCACTAGCTCACCAATGTTTCCAAGGTGAAACGTATGAATATTTACAACCATATACCTTAAGGTGTCTTACTACTGACATCCCTCACATGTTGTAATAGCCTAGGTTATATATGGTGCATACCCATCTCTCATAGAATGACTTACAGGGGCATATGACAGTGTTACATACACTGACCTCTGGACTGCACAAGGACACACATGTTTTGTCCAGCTGTACCCACATATATATCAAGCCTACCCCACAATATGTGTGGGGACCACAGCATCACTGGAATGATGGCAGGAATGGCAGCATGACATAATCATAGAGCACTACTTAACAACCTCTTACTGCATGACATATGGATAAAGCATGTTATATAGGTGGAGGACAGAGGCTGGAACACAGGGCCATATTTGCAATATTGTTGTCATACACTGAGAAAGTTGCTGGTGTTACAGGATTGGTTACAACATACCCTTATTCAGGAATATTAAGTCAGAAACACAAATGGATGTAGCCATGTACTGATAGCACTCAACAGACAGAATGCCAGTGATATATCTGAGACAAGACATGTGTGGTGGACAAACAAAACATAGCCAATTATCTGGCCATCATGTGGATAGGCCTACAGTTGAGAGACATACAGACAGACTGTATTCCATGCTAAACTAGTATGTACACACAAACCCAGTACACTAGCGGTGTACAATGCATATAACAACACTACTCACACTGTCTGTAGGTCTGGAACCTTATACAAATATGTAGTTAGCCTGTGTCTGCAAATCCTCTTGTAAGAGGTATTGCTATATGTTGTCTGTAACACTGTTGCCCACACACAGGAAGGATGTCCACCATACAGGAAAGGTAAAGTGACCATGCCCATATGATTTAGTAATTTATAGTAGTGGGTTGCCATGAGAGGAATAATTGGAAGTAAAACACTGCAGGCTGCATGCAGGTAAGAAGTGGTTGACACTGATTGGTGCAGAGCACATCACCTGATCATGTGCATCACCTACAAAATCCATGCTGCAATCTATTCAAAGCAGTTCAGTCCATGTAGCAGAGAGAGACAGAGAGAAAGAGAAAGAAAAAACAAACAAACAAACATACAAACATCCAGTAAATATAAAGTTGTTCAATAACTGAACATACAGACATCCCAAGTTACAGCAAACTGTATCCAGAAGAGACGACAATCCCACAACAGGTATATGAAGCATATATGCATGTAATTGAATGTAGTACTTGGTCTATAATAATTGGATAGATGATGTAGAATGATTTATATGTGCCATCAGGTGTTGTTGTTGTAATGATGTCCTGCTGAACAACTGCTATGGACAATAGTGCCTGTCCCTGTGGGCAGTGGGCCATACCTGTCAACTGTGCAGATCAGCACTGAATGACAAGATGCAAGCCATCATAGTGTGTATTGTATACTGCAAGACATGTATATTAGTGTGGCCAATAGCTGGTGGTGGACGTAATGCTGTAATGATGGACACGTGGGTTTCAGAGCCCATAACTTGCAGGACAGTCATGTTAAAGTGTAATGCATCATGCACAAATGCCATAGGTGTATAATAGGCTTACCTGCACTATATCCTTATATATACCCACCAAATGTTAGGCTGTGTCCACATGTGACACCTGTCTGTGTTGTAACAAGGCAGAACAGTGCAGCTGTGCAGGAAGGAGAGTTAGAAAGTGTGGACCTCATGTTTGAATACACCCTATATATATATATATATATATATATATATATATATATATATATATATATATATATATATATATATATATATATATATATATATACATAAATACATGTATGTCTAGAGATATACAGACAGACACACACACACACACACACACACACACACACACACACACACACACACACACACACACACACACACACACACACATATATATATATATATATATATATATATATATATATATATATACACACACACACACGTGTATGCCTGCATATATACAAACGCACACACATATTTATATAAATACATGTCCCCTACTGTTGAATGACAGTGCTGCACGATATGTGTGAGAGAACATCACACATATCAATACACACACACACACACATATATATATATATATATATATATATATATATATATATATATATATAAATATACAGCAGTAAGTGGGTACAAAATGGACAGTTATGTCTGGTGTGTACTCCATGTTGGGAACACATTGCCCTTGTTTGTGAAGGTGGGAATGGAATTTTGTGGAAGGATAGTAGGTATATTTGGGGAAGTAGGTTGGGTTGGAAGACAGACAAGACAGCATACAGGGGAGGTATATGACACATGTGGTGGGTAAACACCTTAGATGGGGAGTGTTGTCTGGAATGTGGAAGCCCATGAGCCCCCATATGGAAACAATGGGACCAAGGTCCCCACCCATGGGCAGTCACAACAGCATCTTCACGGCCCTGAAGGTGCCTGGACTGGGGGCTGAGCAGGAGGAGCATGCAGACCCTGTGATTATGTACTGAGAGCCTCAATGTGCTGTAGCACATCCCCCAAGTGTCTGTGGAGCTCCCTATGCATCAGACCCTAGAGCTAACTTCGGGTGACAGGATCCTGTCTGTGTGTGCTCCTGGGGGGGGAGGCGAACACCATCCCCTGAGGTGGTTCCACCTGAAGGTAGTGCAGGACCAGTAGATGATGAGGTCCCAGGGTGGGTCCCAGATGTGATGTGGCCTGGTAACATGGCCAAATGAGGTGGGTGAAGTGGTTCTGCTGGCAACTGTCTTCCCAAACATGCTATTGTGTCACTGTTATAGAACATATGTGGGTAGTAATAGTCCGTACATTCCAGGATTATGTTTAACAGCATGCATACATATCCTCATTAACACAAAACAACAGATGTGCAGCAGTCACATAGCAAACAGAACACTTGCATATATAGAACCATAGTGGCCCTTACAATGGCATGCAGGTGACATTGTTAGTAACAGGCCACCAATGATAGTGTTTCATCATGGAACATGACTACAAACACATTGCACAAATTGTTGTACAATACGATATATGTCCCAGTGGTAAGTCTACTGTAGACATACTCATTGAGTTGTGTGATCAGATTGTTGTTGCAAATATGGTGGGGGGGGAGACAGAGATGTGTATTAACAACTATGATATCCTTGCAGTATGACGTCCTCAGACCTGTTTCCCTCTTTATGTCTTTCAGTCAAGAAGTCCAGAAAGAGACTTCCAATGTACACAGCACAGGAGAATGATGTCATCATCACATACCTAGTGCAGCACTACCACATCCTGTTAGGGTGTACAGCCCATGATCTGCAGGAGAGGACCGCCCTGTTGAACGATCTTGTCCACAGGGTAAACAATGTTGGCCTACATAACTTCAGTTATGAACAGGTCCGACATTGATGCATTGATCTACTCCACCATCCCCCCCCCGACACATGTTGAGGAGCTCCTCGCCAGCCTTGGGACACCTGCCTGCCCGCAAACACAAGACCTAGCGGACAGCATAGTGGAGGTGGGTGCTACCCACACAGTGGCTGAGGAGCATGCAGGTAAGGCCCCAGGGCACATCAGTAGACCACTGTTGCATATCCATCTGCATCTGTAGAGTTTAATCATGCATATGTGAGATGAAATATAAACAGTCTGTTGCTACGTTGTAGTAATAAACAGATGTGCATATTCTGTAGTATTGTGGGTTTGTACTGTTGATGTACTGTAATGCTGCTCTCACCCTGTACCAATGCCACAGGTGTGGCTACTGACATCACATCTCTAACACAATTATGTAGGTCCCTCTCGTATACCTCTGGGGCAGCAGCCTGTAGCTGGTGAGTATGGTGTTTGTTCAGGTTTGCCAATACACTGGTCATGTTATGGCCATGGTATATTCCATGCACACATTTAACACACCTACCCATAATGCATGCTGTACATGTTCACGTATTGTTGCTGTTAACTGCACTGCATCACAGTGGTCACTATGGTGATGTATCTGAAGGGTATGTAAGAGTCCTGCAATATAACTAACAACCTGTCATTGCAAGATGTGTGCACAGAGATGAACATAATGGTGGGGCAAATGGCTTACAGTAGGGACATATCTGAAACATCATCCTTATACAGTGCTACAGCAGTGTATATACCACTATTACAATGGCAACTGTTACAGATCTACACTACGATATATCACAATACTGCATTCCACAACCCTTACAACCTGCAATGTGGTCCTAACATGAACAATGAATGTGTAATATGGAATCATATGTTAGGACAGCAAATATGGGGAATACATACCTTCACAAACACTGGAAGCATATGTGTGCTTACCTTTCAGATAACATATTGTGGAAGCAGCTTTTGAGGTACTGACAGCATGCATTCTTCATGAGTATGGACCTTCCAGCAATTA